>NC_057714.1:26489380-26571136 GCF_004010195.1 Chiloscyllium plagiosum
GGATAGGTGGGAAGGAAGTTGGACAGGTAGGTCAGTTCAAGAGGAAGGTGCCACTGTAGAAAGTTGGGAAGTTTCAGAAAACATCTCTGGGACGCCAACTTGCGGATCATTTCAGAGAACATCTCTGAGACAACCTCACTAACCAGCCCCACCGCCCTGTGGCTGAACTCTTTAATTATCCCTCCCACTCCCCACTGGGCCTCCTCCATCGCCCGACCCTAACCAGCCGAAGCCTGGAGGAAGAATACCTCATACTCAGCCTTGGCACCCTCCAACCACACGGGGTCAATGTGGATTTCATCAGGTTCCCCATTTCTCCTCCCCCGACCTTATCCCAGTCACTTAATGTCTCTAATGTATCTGACTACTACCGCTGCTGGCAGTGCATTCCATGCACCTACCACTCTCTGTGTTAAGAACCGACCTCTGACATCTCCCCTAAACCTTACTCCAATCACTGTAAAATTATGTCCCCTCATGATAAACATTTCTGCCATGGGAAAAAGTCTCTGGCTATCCAGTTTATCTATGCCTCTCATCATCTTGTACACCTCTATCAGGTCACTTCTCATCCTTCTTCACTCCAAGGAGAAGAACTCTAGCTCCCTCAACCTTTCTTCATAAATCTGGTCTCCAGTCCAGGCAGCATCCTCGTAAATCTCCTCTGCACCCTCTCTAAAGCTTTCACATCTTTCCTGTAATGAGGTGACCAGAACTGAACACAATATTCCAAGTGTGGTCTAACCAGGGCTCTATAGTGCTGCAGCATAACCTTGTGGCTCTTAAATTCAATCCCCTGCTAATGAAAGCAAACACACCATATGCCTTCTTAACAACCCTATCAACTTGGGTGGCCACTATGAGGGATCTATGGACATGGACCCCAAGATCCCTCTTTTTCTACACAGTGCCAAGAATCCTGCATTGAACTCTGTATTCTGCAAATTCGACCTTCCAAAGTGAAACACTTTACCAGGTTTGAATTCCATCTGCCACTTCTCAGTTCACTTCTGTATCCTGTCAATGTCCGATTGCAACCTACAACAGCTCTCCATACTATGCACAACTCCACCAACCATCGTGTCATTGGCAAACTTAGTAACCCACCTTTCTACTTGTTTATCCAAGTCTTTTATAAAAATCACAAACAGCAGAGGTCCCAGACCGATCCCTTTGGAATACCACTGATCACTGAGCTCCAGGCTGAATACTTTCCACCTACCACTACCCTCTGTCTTCTATGGGCCAGCCAATTCATATCCAGACAGCCTGGTTTCCCTGCATCCCATGCCTCTTTACTTTCTGAATGAACCTACCAAAATTCTTTCTTTTTGAAGTTGTTCTGTTTGAACACTTATTCTATTTTTTTTGTGTATTTATTGAGGTATAAATATTAGACTGAATTCCTCTGCTCTTCTTAAAATTAGTGTCATTAGCTTTTTCACCTCAGAGGCAGATGTTGTATTGTTTAATGGCTTATCCAAAAGGCAAAATTTCTGTAAGTGCAGCACTGCCTCTGCCGTGGGGTTCTTTTTACGGCTTTCATGTCACAGATTGACATCTGATATATTTTTTAAAATAGTGTTTCCAATATTTGGCACCGCTTAGTACCATGCTGAAACTTCAGCCTGAGTTTTCTCAGGAGTAAGACATAAACACAACTTTCACAATCATTGAAGCTGTCAGAATACAGCGAGGCATAGTTGGAGTCGAAATGGAGAAGATGTTTCCTCCAGTACTAGGAGAGACCAGGACCTGAGGGTGCAGCCTCAAAGGGAAGGCTTGCCTTTTTAGAACTGAGATGAAGAGGAATTTCTTTAGTCAGAGGGTGGGAAATCTGTGGAAATCATTTCCACAGAGGGTTGTGGTGTTCAAGTCATTGAGAGTACTTAAGACAGAGATAAAATGTTCTTGACTGATAAGGGGATAAAGGGTTGTGGGGAGAAGGCAGGAGAATGGCATTGTAAATCATGTCAGCCATGATCAAATGGCACAGCAGACTTGATGGGCCAAATGGCCCAATTCTGCTCCAATGTCCTATGTGCTATACAAGTGAGAATGATCTTCACTGAGGTTGGACAGACATATGCGAATTTTCCATTGTGCTATGTCATCAATCTGACAGACTGACTTTAATATAGTTATTGTTTAATATGCCTTGTTACAATAGATTAGATTACATTACAGTGTGGAAACAGGCCCTTCGGCCCAACAAGTCCACACCGACCCGCCGAAGCGCAACCCACCCATACCCCTACATTTACCCCTTACCTAACACTACGGGCAATTTAGCATGGCCAATTCACCTGACCTGCACATCTTTGGAATGTGGGAGGAAACCTGAGCACCCGGAGGAAACCCACGCAGACACGGGGAGAACGTGCAAACTCCACACAGTCAGTCGCCTGAGGCGGGAATTGAACCCGGGTCTCAGGCGCTGTGAGGCAGCAGTGCTAACCACTGTGCCACCGTGCCGCCCACGGTGTGATCTGAGTGATCGGAGATCTCCGAAATTGGAGAACTCAATGTTGGGCCCTCTGGGCTGTACGCTCTAATGTAGATTTCAATATTATCTTTTAAATTGCAGCAGGTGAGGGTTAAAAAGTGAAATACATTGAACATATCCTCAACCGATTTCGTGTTTGCTACTAATATTACAGCATCTTAGAGTTCCACCATGGAGAGCCGAGATACCTTTCCTTTATATTAGACTTCCAGGTGAGAGTCCAATTTGAAGGCAACTGTTGCTGCAGGAAACCCACTACGAATTCATTCAGGTACTTTTCAAGGCTCAACCATCTTCAGTTGCCATCATTCATAAGGTCACATGGGAATATTTGCTAGGGGCTTTTAAGGCACAATGGCAATGCGATAGGTCAGAGAGGAGGTTGGAGCAGATGGGTGGGAATGAAGATGGTTGAAACTTTATTGCTGGAACAGCACAGCAGGTCAGGCAGCATCCAGGGAACAGGAGATTCGACGTTTCGGGCACAGGCCCTTCTTCAGGAATGAGGATGGACAGGTAGGACAGTTCAAGAGGGTGGTGCCGAGTTGGAAGGTTGGGACTGGGATAAGGTCGGGGGAGGAGAAATGGGGAACCTGATGAAGTCCACATTGACCCCGTGTGGTTGGAGGGTGCCAAGGCTGAGTATGAGGTATTTTTCCTCCAGGCTTCGGCTGGTTAGGGTCGGGCGATGGAGGAGGCCCAGTGGGGAGTGGGAGGGATAATTAAAGAATTCAGCCACAGGGCGGTGGGGCTGGTTAGTGAGGTTGTCTCAGAGATGTTCTCTGAAATGATCCGCAAGTTGGCGTCCCAGAGATGTTTTCTGAAACTTCCCAACTTTCTACAGTGGCACCTTCCTCTTGAACTGACCTACCTGTCCAACTTCCTTCCCACCTATCCGCTCCACCCTCCTCTCTGATCACCTTCATCCCACCTTCATCTACCTATCACATTCCCAGCTACCTTCCCCCCCAACCCCACCCACTCCCATTTATCTCTCAGCCCCCTTGGCTCACATTCCTGATGAAGGGCTTATGCCCGGAACGTCGATTCTCCTGCTCTTCAGTTGCTGCCTGACCTGTGCTTTTCCACCACCATACTCTTTGACTCTGATCTCCAGCATCTGCAGTCCTCACTTTCTCCTGAAAAGTGGCAAGTAACATTCACGATACAGAAAAATTAGGCAATGATCATCTACAACATAAGAGAATCTAAACATCTCTCCTTTAATGGCATTATCATTGCTGAACTCAGCCACTATCAACATCTTAGGAGTTACCATTGACCAGAAGATGAATTGGATGAGCCATACAAATACCAGGGCTATGAAAACATGTCAGACGCTATGACATCTGCAATGAATAACTCAGCTTCTGTCTCTCCAAAGCTCGTCGACCATTTGCATGGCAGAAATCAGGATTGTGATGGAATACTCGCCAGTTGCCTCGATAAGTACAGATCACACAAAACTCAAGAAGCTTGAAACCATCTGGGACAAAAGTGCATTTAATTGGCAACACATCTACCACCTTCAATATTGCCGCTACTGAGAAAGCAAGCAAGCAGGAGGCTGGAAGTACACAGCAAGCCAGGCAGCATAAGGAAGTGGAGAACTTGACATTTCAGGTGTATCCCTTCTTCAGGAACGGAGCTGGGAGTAGGGGGAGCTGCAAATAAACAGAAGGGAGAGAGAAGGGTTATAGGTGTGGAGAGGCGCGGAGAGGTGAAGTAGTGATAGGTGAATACAGGGTGGTAGCTACGATCTGTTTGGTTGATGGGAGGAATGAATCTGGTTAGTAGCTGGAAGGAAGGGTGGATCAGAGGGGTGGAAGGATGGAGGTGGGGCTGGAAAGGGATTCAGGGGATGGGTGAGAAGGTTATTTGAAATTGGAGAACTCAATGTTGGGTCCTCTGGGCTGTGCGCCGCCCAGGTGAAAGATGAGGTGTTGTTCCTCCAATTTGCAGTCTGATTCACTGTGGCAATGTAGAGACTGAGGATGGACATGTTGGAGAGGGAGTGGGAAGGGGAATTGAAATGGTCAGTGACTGGGTGATCAGGCTGGCTCTTGCGGGCCCAAATGAGAAAGAGAGAAAGTGACATAGTGGCAGCAATGTGTACTAGCTACAGGATGGGCTACAGTAGCTCAGTAAGGTTTCCTTGGAAGCACCTCCCAAAGCCATTGTCTCTATCAACTCAATGGACGAGGGACAGCAGATACGTGAAAACCTTCGGATCAGCAAGTAGCCTCCAAGCCACTCACCATCTGACTTGGAATTATTGGCAACACTTCACTGTCACTGGATCAAACTCCTGGAGCTCTCTTCCAAAGAGCACTGTGAATATACATATACCAAATGGATTGTGATGGTTGATGTGGCCGCTCAATACCATCTTTGATAAGACAATTTGGGATCGGCAGTAAATGCTTCCCAAACCAGTGTTGCCAACCTTCTATGAACACTTTCATAAAATAATCCAAGTGCTCATCTGCTTAAATCACAATCATAAGGCAAATTTATTTTAAAAGAACAGAAACAAATGCATAATACATTTGTCTAAAGTGTAAATTTAGATTTCATCTTAGTATTATTAAAAACCTTCAGAAGAAAGGCATAAATATTAAACAACATGTAAATCTGGCATCACTAAAAATAATGCAAATTCTGAGTTAGCCTTGTTAGTGGAGCAATTAAAATTGTAAATCCTTCCTAAGTTGTGATAAAGTGTTTTACTTGCACTCAAGCATTTTTTTAATCATACGTAACCTAGGATTGCAGTGAGTGGGTGGCATTTATGACAAGCAAAGGACAAGCAGTATTTTAATGTTGCATTGAGTAATTGTGACTCATCCTTTGGGCCATGGCCTGCCCACTCAGAACTATCACTTCGCTGATTGCCATCTCCCATGCAATGAAATATTTATGTGCTGCCCTGCACTTACCGTGCCCTATTGATTTTTTTCCTGTAAACTGGGTTATATTTAGTCCCGAAGGTTGAAATATAGATTACGGTCCAATAAATTGGATTTTTGGTTTGACGCCTAAAGCTTTGTGGAAAGCTGGTGTTTTTCTTTCTTCATTTGTTTTGGCCTACTCCTAACTGCAATCGAGATGTAGAAGTTAAGGAATCATCAGCAAGTTTATTCTCCACTGAATATGTTCTGTGAGTACAAGGTTTTACAGTTATATCTGCCAGTTGATTAAAATGAATTTTATTCAAGAGCTTGTATAAAATAATCTTGGATGTGCATTTTCTGGACATTACTAAGTGTGGTTTTTCTTAAATATTCACTTCTTTTGAAGGGCAAATTTAAAATTCTTGTTGTCTAATGAAACCCTTGAGGACATATTTTTATTAGCATTTCCTGAAGGAAGAGTTCTAAAAGATTCACAGTTGCTTTTGCTGTGTCCTGTATTACTCGAGAGACTACTGAATCTCAAGACCTATACTGCACACAGACTTGTCCTAAGCTGAGGCTCACTGAAGTGCTGCTTTCCCCAATTACATTCCTATAAAAATGAAGCATATTGAGGAGAAATAAAATGTTTTTATTCTCAACATAGTTGTCATATTTCGCTGTGTCATGGCATCAATAACCTTACTAGTATAGCGTCACAATATTGATTATATTCCATCTATGTAATAATACAGTATTTCTTTTGTCAGCGGGATCTCCAGATTAGGTGCCTTAATCCCAGGTTACAGTAGAGTTTAATAGTGGCCCAAGAACTGTCAAACTGACCTTAAAATGATCCCGTAGGAGAGCAGGATCACTGCCACAGGCCAGGCAGAATGAGGCCGTATTCATTATTGCAGATTTACAGCAAAAAAATATTATTGCAGATGTGGTGTAGCAGAAAGCAGGTGCAAACTTGGAAAGCTGCAAAGGAAATCCAGTTCTCAAAAGGTTGAATATCTCGACTCATTTTCGCTGATCTGTGTGGTCTGCAGGCCTGTGGGATAACCAGTGTTCAGGATATGCTTGCTGTGTGCTTCCAAAAGCCATCAGTACTCTATCCAAACAATGACATTCAATGTTGAATGACAAGGCAGAAATTTGTTTTCAAAGCTAACATTTTAAAAACGGTGTATTTTTCAAAAAAATGTCAGCAAACCTTTTTATTGTTTACAAACACAATGCCGTTACTGAATATAAAACTGTATTCAAGGTATTATTAGATTAGTTAGACACAATAACTACTTAACAATTTGACAATTGGCTGCTTCTTGTGTGTAAACACAAAGAGAGTTCGATCAAGCTTTTATTTCTTGAAAGTCTTTCCCTTTGAAGCAGGATTCGTATTCCATGTAGTACAGCCAGTTCCTGGTAATTAAGTAACCTGTTTATGACAAAATCTTGTTAACAGAATTAATCACTTGTCATGATTAGCTGGAAATTATACTTTTAAACATGCAGGTGGAGCAGGTGGTAAAGAAACCAAATGGTATGTTGACTCTCACAGCAAGAGGATTCGAGTATATGAGCGGGGATGTCTTAGTGTAATCATACAGGGTCTTGGTGAGACCACACCTGGAGTGCCGTGTTCAGTTCTGGTCTCCGTATCTGAGGGAGGATGGTTCTTGCTATGAAGAAAGTGCAACAAAGATTTACCCAATGGATTCCTGGGATAACAGAACTGACATTTGGAGAGAGATTACATTGCTTAAGTCTACATGCACTGGAGTTGAGAAGAATGAGAGTGTAATCTCCAAGAAACCTATACAATTCTAACAGGAGCAGGACAGGGTCAATGCAGGAAGACTGTTCCACATGACCAGGGAGTTTAGAATGAAGGGGCACAATCTGTGATACGGGGCAGGCCATTTCAGACTGAGATGACAAGAAATTTCTTCGCCAAGAGAGTAGTGAGCCTGTGGTTTCTCTGCCACAGAATGTGGTTGAGGCCAAAACATTTAATGTTTTCAAGAACGAGTTTGATATATTTCTTTCGGGCTGAGGGGGTCGAAGGGTCGGGGAGAAAACGGGAGCATGGGTATGAGTTGGATATTTAGCCATGATCATATCATGGAACAAGCTGGATGGGCCAAATAGCCTACTTCTACTCCTATTTCTGTGTTTCTTGCATTATTCCAAAGTTTAAATTAATTCCTTACCGTTATGGAAATTTTTAATTGTTTTTCTTAATTTATGCACTACTATCTTCCTATTCTGGCTCAAGTTTTTCCCTACCTCTCAAGAAAGTGGTGATTCTCTCTGATGTACAGTTTCTCTGCTTTCCATTAACATTCCTGCCTGTCATTTCTCCTGTCCTGGTTCCCCATGGGTTGAACAGCAGACTGTCATTGGATTGGTCCAGACTTGCAGGCTAAATACTGCAATACTTTGCCACTGAGTCCTGCAGGCTGATCGACCAGGAGATGCTCCTGTTCATTCCGCCTGCCATCAGAAAATTGGAAAAAGGCTGAAAGTCAGCCAGTTTAGCTGTGTTAAGAATGTACCTTATTTGGCCAACCAGCCCTGGCATAGGACTCAAACCTGGAGCTTCTGGCCTAGTGGTAGCCCACTACCATTGTTCCACATGTCTTCCTACCTTTTCTATGCCTTATTTAAGTGACCATCGTTCATAGGTCAGGACAATTATTCCCTCTTCTAGCTCAATCCAATTGCATTGATTCCACTGATGCCTTGGCTGAAACCAACCAAAACAATGGAGTCCAGAAGTTTACTTTGGAAGCCCATATAATGGAAAACAACACAGGTGACCAAACATTCACAATCACTATGGAAAATTCACAGATTCATTTTAGCACTTATTTTTCCTGAACTGTGGGATCACTTTGAACCTGACTGGAAACGCAACCCCATAGATTTCTGAGTGCCAGAATGAAAGGACTGCATTTTGTACAAGTCAATTAAAAGTACAATGAAGAACTTCACATCAAAAGAATTTCTGTTTGAAGATAAATGACTATTGTTATGAAAGTCAATTTCTGTACTTTCCCCAATTATTTTTGCAATTTAATTAATAAAATCCAATAGTACTTAATTTGATCAGAGTGATTTAGCAAATTTAAATACCATTAGTCCTTTTAATAATGTTCCCTGTATTTTTTTTTTCCCTTTTGTCATTTGGGGCGACTGCGCAATCACCTCTGCAATGTAAATAGGACAAAATGCTTGTTCCGAATCTCTTCTGATTTTGCATTCTCTATTAGAAAGTTTCTGACTTTGTCATCTATTAGCTCCAGGGCTTTTGCCCTAAACGTCATTTCTCCTGCTCCTTGGATGCTGCCTGACCTGCTGTGCTTTTCCAGCACCACACTTTTGACTCTAATCTCTAGCATCTGCAGTCCTCACTTTTGCCTATCTATTAGCCCACTCTATTTTGACAGAAATGTAACAACAAACCTCTAGAACAGTAACTCTCTTTTGCTGGTGTTGATCAAGAGACATATTTTGTCCAGATCTAAGGAAAATTCCTGTTTTTTTTGTCTCTTTATGCAATTTTAACCTGCCTCATCCAGTTGGCACTGGGAAAATATATATTTGAAACATCTAAAGTTACTGAGATCCTGAATAGCCAGGTGGATCCTGCTGACTGCCCAATGTCTGCAGGGTCCTTCTCTTATCATGCAATTGACTTGCATGAAGCTGGCTGTAATATTAACCTCAACCTGTGCATGTAATAGGGTCAGGGCCAGCCAGGAAGAAGGAAATGCCTCTAAAATAAGTCTTACATTTTCTTCTGCTGAGCCAGGATTAACACTTTTACTTTGGTAAACTTAATGGAAAATTGAGACCCTGGTCATTTGCCATGCTGTGCTCCCCATCCTCAACATTCACCTGATTCCCTTTATCAGACTTAGCTGAAAGCAAACAGCCACTTATTAAATGGAACATGTTGATGCGTTCCAGTGGTTAAAATAGTCCCACCTCAAAATTTCTCCAATTAATGTGCTTTTTAAAATCTTTATTGAAGGGATGTGGGTATCGCTGGTTATTATAATGTGCCAGCATTTATTGTGTATCCTTAGTTGCACAGAAGATGTTGAGAGTCAACCACGTCCACTGTTCACAAGGGTTACAATCCTGGACTGAGGAGTTTCCTTTAATACATAGTTCTCTTTTCAAACTTCAATTTTGTCTTAACTACTAGAACAATGAAATGGTTTAATTATTTTCTCCCAGTGAACCAACATGGAGGCTGCTTTGTAAGTGGTATTTTGGTAACTGATAGTAAACAGTAATGGAAAACTGGTAATTAAGTTGCTGAGTGTTGCTCTTTCATTGCTGGGGCTCCAGTGGTGTCTTTAAAAGCCTGTTATTGAAAGCAATGGAATAAAAATTGTGCACATAGATGAGTAGGTGCGCAATTCACCCCGACACATTCCTTCTCTCCCACCTCCCCTCCAGATGGTGTAGTTACAAATCTGCCCCAGTATGCACAAGGGGAAAACATTTTGCTTTTAACAATATGGTTTCTCCAGTCTCACAACAATATAATTGACTCATAAGCAACCTTTGGGCAATTCCCATGAATGCACTAAAAAAAAGTTCATGGGGTAGATCTTGACTTTGTGCGATAATGAAAAGCAACAGCCCATTTTATATCTCCTCTGATTTTTACTTCAATTGACTTGCAGGAAAATGTTTTCCATTGTCTTGGCCAATACTTATTCCTCAACCAGCATTTTTAAAATCTGGTTATTTTTACATTGCTGTTGGTGGGCCTTGCTATATGCGAATTAGCTGTTCCATTTCACTGTCATATCAATGACTGCAAAACTCTATCTCTGGCTATGAAAACAGTTTGGAACAACCTGATGTTGCAAAAGACACTAACTACCTACATATAAAGTGAAAAGTCACACAACACCAGGGTAGAGTTGAACAACACTGCTCCTTCAACCACCTATGAAGAAGCAGCGCTCTGAAAGCTAGTGCTTCCAAATAAACCTGTTGGATTAGAACCAGGTGTTGTATGATTTTAAACATTATACACCCCAGTCCAACACCGGCTCCTCCAAATCATACTTAAATACAAACATTTAATTGTTCTATACATCCCAGCTTTAAGACAAGATGTGAAATCAAGGCCCCAGCTACCTCCTTGAGAGGGTGTTAAAGATCTGATAGCACTATTTTGAAGAACAGGGGAATTATCTCTGGGATCTTGGCCATTATTTATCCATCAGTCAACATCATGGAAATAGATTATTTGGTCATTTGCAAAGGTTTGCTGTGATCATATTGACTGTTACATTTCTTGTTTTATTTTACTCAAAAAGTATTTTTTTAGTTTGTAAAGCATACTGAGACATCTAGAAGCCATAAGAGGCACAACATAAATACAAATTAAAGTGTGCCGTTTAAAGTGCTGTACGTGCTGCCTTCTTTCTGTGAATCTGAGAATGGTTGGGCATGGCAACTTCACCGTGACAGATAGCTTGAAGGGAAAAGACATTGAAAACAAATGGGAATCGATGGTAGGAAAAATAATAGATTTCTAAAGGCGGTGAAAGAAATGAAAGTTGATTCTTTTTTTTAATTAAATAGTTGAAGTCAGCTCGGCACTCCCTGTGGCACTCCAACCAACTGCCCCGATAGACTTACGAACAGACCTGCGGATCACCATGCCAGCTGTGGACCCTGTCACAAGAGAACGCCAGTTACAGCAAGAGCTCCTCCTGCTGCAGCAGCAACAACAAATTCAGAAGCAGCTTCTCTTTGCTGAGTTCCAGAAACAACATGAAACCCTCGTGAGACAGCACCAAGTCCAGCTTCAGGAGCATCTCAAGGTACCACAGCTCAAAACTCATCAAATCCAAGCAATGTGCACCGCACATAAATGGAGTGATAAACGCCACAATATTTTAAATTTTAATGTTGTCTGAAGTGCATCCATGTATCTCATTATATATACGTACCTAAATGAGAAAGTGTGATCATCTGAATAGCTGAGTAACATTTCATTTTGTCAGATTTTCATATTTTAATTCTTTAATACACCATCAGAAAATACCCAAGTTCCTTGGGCTGTGCTTTGTGTCATGACATTGTTGAATTTTTAATCGGAACAAGGAGACTATGGCTTTGAATTTCCCTCTGATATTCTGTTTCAAATCAGGCAGCATGATTTTGATGGATTCTGATGACAACTGTCAACGGTTTTCCCAGTTGTTCTTGCCACCTCCTTGAGTTGTCAGGAAGGGAAACCTGTAGCCTGTGGGGTCAAAGTGGCTGACCTGATGATACCCACTTTGAAAGGCAAAGCATCCTGGCCACAACTTACCTGTGATTACAATCACTCTGTGATTATCAGGGCTTTGTGTCTATTTTGAGCCGAGATCTCCCTCTTCAGGAGCTGCAGTAACACTGCCCAACTTTCCACGTTGACTGTAACGTTCTTCCACTTTCTTGCTGATGATCCCACTAAGAGCCCCAACTGCCTAAGCGGCCCTGACAAACAAAAACTCAGCTAACTGTGGAGACAGCCCTGGGTTTGCATTGACATTCCTGAGTGGAAAAAATGAAAACTTAAGCCTGTGTGTGCATACCTTTAGTGATAAGTGACCTTTTTTGAATGATTATTCTCAACCCAGAAGCTGAGATAAACTTTGCCCAAAAAATCATTGTGTGCTCCAACTCAATTGACAAATCTTCACTGTTCAATGCTACTTCAATACAGTTATTATCTTTTGTGGTCAGCAATGTCAACTTTGAAGCAACTTTATTAAAATCTTTGCTGTAATTGTAGGCTGATAGCATTATAAAGAAGTTCAGTTGTTTCCAATATTATCTAAGGTCAAACTTCCTTTTTTGATTGCAAATCCTTTCCTCATGCTTTCATGTTTTGGTACTAGGATGCCCTATGATAATAACTTAATACTGCACCCCTTATCTAAAACTTCTATCTGACAGGATACAAGGGAGATTAATCATATTCATTACGATGGTCTGAAGAATGTGAGTTCTGTCACTGATAATTTTGATACTTCGATATGTTAAAGTAGCTTTTAACTTGACATTCAGTGATAAAATGATATTTGCACATTATTTAAAACTGGCCAATATCTATTTTCATTAATTCAAAGGAAAAAATACGAGCTTGCATCTCTTTGTCTTCAATAGTCCATAATTCCCTGTTGTGCATCTTCTCTGTGCCAGTTTACAGAATCAATGAAAGAGAAGGGTTTCCACAGGACTCAACTCCATCTGTTGGAAGTGTCGAAAGCAGAATGAATCCATATAATTAGTCATTGTCAGAAAATACCCTGATTCAGAACTCCCGAGTGGCACCAGAGAGTGTACCTTACTCTGTCATTTGGTTTCAGTTCATATGTGACTGCATCCACGTCTACTTGAGCGGTTATTATTTCAGTCAAAAAACAAAATTAGAAATAGCTGGAAAAGCTCAGCAGGTCTGGCAGCATTTGTGGAGAGAAATTAGAGTTAACGTTTCAGGTTGAGTGACCCTCCTCAGTTCTGAGGAAACATCATTTGACCCAAAATGTTAACTCTGATTTCTCTCCACAGATGCTGCCAGACCTGCTGACCTTTTCCAGCTATTTCTAATTTTCTTTCTGGTTTATAGCATCCACAGCTCTTTAGGTTTTTATTATTTCAGTCATGTTCACCTACCTTTATATTGAGTTAATACCAAAGAACTGCAATGTTGAACAGTCGAGGTAGTTTATGAAGTTTAACCAGAAAATAATTTTCTCCCTCTGCTTTAAAACAAAAGACTTTGGCCTGGATATTTGCTCCCAAGTCGAACAGTCTGAGACCTTTGGTTTCCCCCTGCACACTACACATATCTGCAGACCCACCTTGTGAAAATGTGCCCTGAGTAGGAGAACCTTCACTCTGGAGGGACGTGCAGATCCACTGCTACTGGACATAGCTCAGAGACAGCCACAGCAGCTGCCCTGTGGTTTGGTGGGCAGCTTAAAAGATCTGACTTGATACTCTGGGACTTTGTCGCAGTCATTATGTTAAATATTAAACCCACTATTTCTCGTCCTTCTCATACCATCATCATTCTATCAGCACCGCTTGCAAACTCATGTCAATACGTGGTTCCCTCACCCACCTACAATGATCCCTCAAAACTTCTGTGCCAATACGTGGCTTCCACCCATCCTGAATGGCCCCTTGTTTACACTATTCCAATATGGTTCCAACTCATGAGCCCCAGCAGTCAAGCATTGGCAAAGCCAAAATGATAGCACTTAAGGTTATGTGAATAAACAACAATTGAAAGTGCTAGAACAATTTTGTTTTAATCTTTCAAAGCCAGCAGACAGTTGGTTTTTAAGTCTTCAAAGGACTGGTCACTTGAATAACTTGACAGTTCTCCAGTCCTTATCCACCTTTGAAGAACATTCAAGATTCCTTCAAAGATAACACCCACAGTAATAAGACCTCTGTTCCAACAAAAATAGATTATGTCTGAACTTGTTGGGATTTCCACACCTGGGATTCACATTCCATTTTCATTCTCATCATCCCACCTACTGGACGTAGGATCTGACAGAAATCGGAGGTAGAACTTCCATCATTTCCATGGAGTCTTCATGCTCCTTTAATTATCTAGTCCCTGACATCTACTCCATCTGAGAAGATGAGGAAATTGACTGTGGGCTTTTCATAATAGTTGTAGGTTCCAGATCTTTGGTTTCCCCCTGCACCCTACTCTTGCACTCCAGCATGAATCAGTTGCTTGTGCTCCATCTTGTGGCCAAACTAATAACTGGTGAAAGTGAAGCTTGACTTGCCGTGGCAAACTGAGTCTCAAACCTTGGCACCTGAACGTAGCAGCTTCCAGTTGAGATCAGAACTCATCAATTTATGTCATTTCATTGGACAGTCAGTCATGAGACAGTTACGAAACTGATAGGTTCTGGTAGGATGCAAATATTGCACGTAACCTAAGAATTATATTTGTTTGAAAGCAACAACAGGAACTGCTAGCTGTGCAACACCAGCAAGAGCTTCTGGAGCAGGAACGCAAACTGGAGAAACAGCGGCAGGAACAAGAGTTTGGGCGACAACTACAGGAACAACATCTTCTGTTTCTTCGAAATAAAGAAAGGAGCAGAGAAAGTAGGTACTCAGCTATTCACTATGGTCTTGCATCTGCTATGTACTGTTATTTGTGCTTGAACAGAAAAATCCATCAAAATCTTACTGGCAAGTGTTGATGTACTTATTAATGGGGCCAGTAATGGTACTAATATTATAAAACATGAGTGATACAAAATTTGAGTACTAATGATCTGTTTGTGGTTTCTATCTTTGTTACTGTAGTTATTTTAGGGAGAGAAAAACAGTTTCATTTTTGGTTTTTCATTTTTCATTCTGACCCTTTTTACTTCATCTTTGAATTTGCAAACCAAAAACAAAGACGTATTTAACCACATTAGTGGTAGTAAAATGGCAAATTTACCAAATATCCCGAGATCACAGTTGGTAAATGCATCCAAAGTGAAGCATGATCATAAATAGTGAGGAAGAGCCAGACTTTAACATTATAATTGTCCTCAGTAGGGGAAAGTCACATCAGAGTTCATAGTTCTTGTGTCTGTCCGTTGACCTGCTGGAACCTATTGAGTAGGTTATTTTGTTCAGTTTTTTGTAGTCACAATCGTTTACATGATCTCCCCAGAATTTTCACACCTCTTCCATCCAAATCTCACAGGCTCTCTGGAAATCTCTATGGAAATCCCATCTCTCTTATCTTCATAATAGGCAGCAGGTGAAGATAGGATCAGGCTTAGCTATAATGCCTTCTATTATTATTGAATACTGCAAGCTTACAGTAAAAAATGTCAGATACTAGATCGCTGCTTGTAACTGTGCAGGCATGCATCATTTCTGTCAGAAACATCAAGAATTTAAATGAGGAGGAGGTGAGGGATAAAATAAATCCATTCATATCCTTCTGAGAAATCAGCCTGGGTGGAATAATCATCTCAGTACTTCATAGGCTCCTTATCATTTATTAACACATATGAGAGAAGAATGCCATAAGCATGTTTACACTAGCAATTATTTCTGCCTTTATAATTGGTTGAATGATGAACTCTTGTGTCTAACTTGTGGAAACAGGGCTAGCTCTTCCTACATTGTGGTTGTATTTGTTTCTCAACTTTAACCAAAACTAAGAGAATAGTATAGGTTTTTAGTAAAAACCCATGAAGCCTTCACACACTACTATCCATAATAACATTCCAGATACCATATTCACTAAAAGCGAATTGTGTAATATTCAATGATTTCCTCACTTTATGGATTGTGGATTTAAGTAAGTAATTTTTCAACATTCACTCATTACTTAAATGCATGATGGATATCATGTTGCTGTTATTTTAACTTACAGATATTGTGAAATGTCCGTAGCTTTCAGAAACGAAAACATCCATTTAAGAAAGCAATTGGGAAATCAGTTTAGTAGACCTGAAAAGAAGCCTTAAACATTTGCTGTGAAAGAGGAATATGACACTATGTTGCAATCATTTCCAACTCACTACCATCACTATTTTCAGAATGAATGCATTTAGAACAATTTACTGGAGCTTTTGAAAGTGAGTAGATCAAGTCCCGATGGGTGAACGTTTAGGGGAAATGGTTAGTTCAGTAAGTTGGTAAGTTTAGGATGATGGTGTACAATCCAAATAAGAATAATTGAACGGGGGCGAATTGACTTCAAGTAGCAAGAACAGAGCTGGGGCAGATTGAGTGGAACACATGTTTAACTGGAAAACCGTAGCTGCGTAGTTGACAACCTTCAAAGAGAGAGTTCAGGTCTATTTCCACAAAAGGGAAAAAGAGAGCAAACACATCCAGAGCTCCCTAGATGAATACAGAGATAGAAATCATGTACTCATGACAGCTACCAGTTGGAAAATACCATTTAAAACCAAGCAGAATCAGATTCAGAGGAAAGGTTAAAGTCATTAGAGAAGCAAGAGACAGTATGAGGAAAAGACTGCGTCTCAAATGTAATGGGAAGCCTAAAGTCTTCCATAGATACATCACTAGTCAAAAAGAGATAAGGGAAATAGTAAGGCTGAATAGAAACCAAAAGGGGGATTTACACATGGATGCAAGAGGCACAGCTGAGGTGCTAAATGAAAACTTTGTATCTGTCTTTATCTGGGCTATGGGGATAGCAGAAAAGTTCTGTTATTATGAGGAATCAAAATTGATTTGGAGCAAGTGTTGGATGGATTATCAATACATAATGTTGGCAAGGCACCAGGACTGGAGATGCACTCAAAGGTATTGAATGAAGTTAGAGTGGAATTTGCAGGGGCATTGGTCATAATCTGACTGTCTTCCCTGGAATCAGGGGAGATGCCAAAGGGCCAGAGAATTGCAGATGATACAGTCTTGTTAAAAAAATGTTGTTAGTATAAGCCCAGCAATTAATCAATTTACCATCAGTGGTGAGGATGCTTAATGAAATAATTATTCAGAATAGAATTAGTAGCTATATGGATGGGTTGTTTAGGGCAGCATGGATTGAAATTGGTGAGATCATATTTTAACAATTTGCTGGAATTTTTTGAAGTACTAACAGAAAAGACCAATGATGTCAAATATTGTTGATAGGGCGATACATGCATTTTTAAAAAGTGTTTAATAAAATATCACACAGTATCTTGTGAGAAGACTTATATCTCATGTGGATACAACACTGAGTAGGTAATAGGATGCATAGAGCTGTGGTCAATAGATATTTTTCAGATGGAGGAAGGTTTGCAGTGGAGTTCTGAAAAGTTTTGGTATTGGGATCCTTGCTTTTCTTGACATATATTAATGATCTCGACCTTAATGTGTATGGGATAATTTGGAAGTTTGTACATGATACAAAACTTGAAAGCATTGTAAACTCTGAGAAGGACAGTGTAGAACATAGTTAAGTTGATGGAGTGGGCAGATAATTGGCAGATAATTTCAGTGTAGAGAGGTGTGGCACAATGCATTTTGGCAGGAAAAATATGAATAGACAATATAAAATAGGGGACACCATACTCAAAGTGGTGCAGGAGCAGAGGACCTATGTGTGTGTGCATAGATCACTGAATAGGGCAGGATAGGTGAACAGAGCAGCTAATAAAGCATACAGTTATCCTGAAATTTATTAACAGAGGAATAGAGTACAAGAGCTGAACCTATATGAGACACTTGTTAGCCTTCAGCTGGAGCATTGTGTGCAGTTCTGGATGCCACACTATAGGAAGATTGTTGGAGAAGGTCAAGAAGAGATTTGCAAAAATAGTTTCAGGGATGAGAAACCTAGGTCTGAGGAATATTGGAGAGATTGGAACAATTCTACTTGGAGAGAAGAAGGCTACGAGGAGATCTGAGAGAGATTTTCAAAATCATGAAGGATAAATTAGGTAGAGAGAAACAACTTCCACTTGTAAATGGCCAAGAAGGCAAAGCTTTAAAATGGTTTGTGAATGTGAGAGGAAGGATCATTACACAATGAGTGGTTTAGGCCTGGAATGCACTTTCTGGAAATGTGGTCATGATGACGAGATGCCAGTGTTGGACTGGGGTGAACAAGGTTAAAAATCACACAACACCAGGTTATAGTCCAACAGATTTATTTGGAAGCATTAGCTCCTTCGTCAGGTGCTTCCAAATTAACCAGTTGGACTATAACCTGGTCTGGTGTGATTTTTAACTTTGAAAATGTAGTGGAGGCAACATTAAGTGAGGCCTTCATTAGGGCATTGGCTGATTATATGAAAAGAAGCAACGTGCGAGGGAATGGGGAAAAGGCAGGTAAATGGCACTCAGTCATAATGATTATTGGCAAGCCAGTACACACATGACGGGCTGAATAGCTTCCTTTTTGCTTAAATAATTCTGTGATTGACAGGTGAAATTCAGTGAAGGATTGTCCAATGTAATTTTCTTACAAGTTGGATTTGATGGCAAATGCTCTGCCTGTGTAAGCAGAGACCTCACTATAATATTGAAAATTGGAATCAAACCATGCGTTTAATATCTGAATATAAACTTGGTCTTGTATTGAATGGATTGAGCACAATTTGTATTACTCCTCGCTTGAACTGTGCATTAAACGTCACACAAACGTACATCTTCTCCAAAAAATAATTCAAACTAACTTTCCTGACAATATTTTGAGGCACCACCAAATGTGTGATTGCTCTTCTGTGCAGTTGGCATATCCCTCTCCTCTTGTTTGGGAATTATCTCTTTTAATGCTGCACCTGTATTTTGAAATCTGAGGCTTGGCCACACGGGGAAACCCACCAAAATGTGCCAATCTGTTGAGTGACTTGCCTGTTCATGTTCACTTGGCATTGGTAATAGGAAGATTGTTGGAGAAGGTGTAGAAGAGATTTGCAAAAATAGTTTCAGGGATGAGAAACCTAGTTTTGAGGAATAATTGGAGAGATTGGAACAATGACCGTGTCCCACAGGTGGGTTAGACTCACTGCTCACCCTGTGAGTATTGACACCATAAACCTAAGAGTAAAAGCAGTCTGTTTAAACAAATTGCCTACTCTAAATGCACAAACTTTATATAACACTAAAAATAAGTATTTCTTTCTTTAGTTTTCCAATTTTGTCTCTTTCCTTTCATATGGTACTGGTTGATACTGAGGGACAGTTCTATGAATTCTGTCAGTTACCGTAGACCAGCTATTTTTCAGATTCATATCCCAATAAGATATCCGCAATTCTACACTCTGGCTTTTTTTTTAATTTCCTATATTTATTTTATTAATAAATCATCTTGCATGCGAAGAGTAACTTAATTGACTGCAAATTGTGAATTCCAGCTCAACTAGAACAGCAAAGGGAACTTTACCAAACATCATTAGTTACAATATGGAGCAAACAACAGTTCAAAGTTAGACATCACACAGTGATTCTGATATGTAAACAGTGCTGCCAGGAAACAATTTAAGTATAAATCAGTTCCAAAGGCCCTGTCCTGGTACATGCTTTCAGTGAGTACTCAGTAGGGAAAGGTCAGCTACTGATGCCAGCAAAAGCTATTGTAAATAACCAACTGTGTGACGCCAGTAAAATCTTTAGGTCAAAGCTGCAGTGATTTCAGTCAGCACTTGCTGCCTCAACTTTATTAGTACTGATCTATGTAACAGAGAAAAAGAGGCAGAAACTGAACCCATGCAAAGCAAGCCTTTAGAGGACTGTACAGTTCTTTCAAGTTTCAATACTTGTTGAAAGGGGTCAGTACAGAGCCTTCCATATACTTCATCAGCACAGTTTAATTTGGTTTATGGTTCACTCATTCTGAACATCAGATGGCTTCTGATTCATTTAAAGATTCCTGCTTTGCCAAGAATCAACAATGGATCGAACACTTGCAGTGTGTCCGAGAATACAGGAAAGATTTGATTTGTATAGAGAGCACAAATAGTAAATTAATATATACATAATATTTAAAATAGATCCATTATATTGAAAATAAGATCAAAGTGTCACACTGCATTAAAAAAAATCTTACACCATTGTATTACTTAGTAGCATCTCTCAGCATGGTGAATTCTCGTGCGTAGAGTTGAACACATGTAGAATCCATAAAAACGGCCTAACCTACTGTATCCTGGTTATGCCATTGTGTACAAATGAACAATTTTCCTTTGTCCCGTGGCTTTTAATCTACTGCAATCTTTTTTATATAGAAGGTGGTTCAAGTTCAGCAGTCCTGCAGTTATCAACCACTCCATTCACTCACCAAGGCTCCTTCGACTGCAGTTTCTAAACTTATGACCTCAATCACGACCACCAAGAAGGAGGACAGCAGCAGATACATGAGAGAACCATTAAGGGCAGCTTCTCCATGAAGTCAGACAGCATCATGATTTGAAACTATATTGTTCCCTCCCTGGATTCACTGGCCCAAAATCCTACAACTCTATATCGAACAATGCTGTGGGTGTCCCTACAGCCCAAGGTCTGCAGCAGTTCAAGAAGGCAGCTTTTTCCAGGGCACTTAGGGATGGCCAATACACATGCGCCAAGCCAGAAATGTCCACGTCCCATGAATAAATAAAACAATTTAGAATATTCATGAATTATCATCAACAAAGGAACAATTCAAATAAGTGGATAAAGGAAAAACATTCAAGCCAGGTTAGATTAATGGAATTATTCTTGAGGAATGTAACCAACAGTCAGCTTTTCTAGTATTTCAGAGATTATTTGATTGTGGTATTGTTCCTCACTGTTGAAAATTCACTATCATCGTTCTGCTTGCTAAGAGGTTGTGGCTGAGCTGAATGACTACCAATGAGTTCCTTTGACATTAAAAGCTGTGAAGTGTTTCAAACACATTGAGTCATAGTATCTGTTAGATACTTGGGCAGAATTTTTCCGTCCCTGAAAGAGGAAAGAACGGAAAATAACTGGGTGAGTTGACATGGAGAGATTCACACTTCCTTCTCATGACCTCAACAATTAAGTTCAAACGGTGACATTCTCAACCTGCCACCAATTGAGTCCCTTCAGTGTTCAATTAGAGCCATTTACGGGTCGCAACTCACCAGCACCCCAGCTATTTGCCTCCTCAGTTGGTGAGAAAAATGCCTGGTACTGGTTAACCAGGGAAACTTGCCTTTTGGCATGTAATCTGATGAATTTTCTTGGCAGTGAGGGTGGCGAGTTAGTTGACACCAACATGCCTGCCCCAACACTTATAGAGTCTTAGAGATGTACAGCACGGAAACAGATCCTTTGGTCTAACTCGTCCATACCAGATATCCTAAACTAATCTAGTTCCACCTGCCAGCACTTGACCCATATTCCTCTAAACCCTTTCTGTTCATGTACTCATCCAGATGCCTTTTTAATGTCGTATTTGTACCAGCCTCCACCACTTCCTCTGGCAGCTCATTCCATACACACTACCCTTTGCATGAAAAAGTTGCCCTTAGGCCCCTTTAAAATTTTTCCCCTCTCACTCTAAACCTACGCCCTCTAGTTCTGGACTCACTCACACCAGGGATAAGACCTTGTATGTTGACCCTATCCATGCCCCTCATGACTTTATAAACCTCTATGATATCACCCCTCAGTCTCCGATGCTCCATGGAAAACAGTCCCAGCCAATTTAGACTCTCCCAGCTTTAACCCTCTAACTCTGGCAACATCCTTGTAAAATCTTTTCTGAACCCTTTCAAGTTTCACAACGTCCTTCCAATACCTCACCTCTGACTATTGATGATACAAATATCTTAGCAAGGGGTCCAGCAATCACTTCCCTAACTTCAAAAAATGATTTTCGTGTCCATCTTATTGATCAATTTCCCTATTAACCTTGTTAGTCAGTGGATGATGTGATTCTGACCTTGTGTCCAAGTGGTCCAGTAACACAGAGAAAGATTAGACAATGGCTTGCAAAATCTGAATTGAATTCTTTTCTGCTTTTCATACCATGTGATCATTTAAGCTTATTGAGAAATTGAAAATCTTTGAGAACAAGCCTTCTCTCCAGTGATTTCCTTCACAGCAGCATCCAATTGGAGTTAGCCACCAGGATTAATGTTAACCACTGCTGAATCTCCTCAGGGCTGTGTACGTTCAGATTTGCTACTCTTCCTTTGTCCAGATATTGCTGACATAATGATCCTGAAATATGCTGTACTTGTGAATCTCAAAAGGAATAAGGAAGTAAATTATAGGTAAAGAAGTTTATAAAATAATATGATCATTCTCTGAAAATCTACATAAACAGGGTAAAAGAACTAATTATACGCTTTAGGAAAATCCATTCAATTACATCGTTCTTGTAACATTTCATAATAGAATCATAGAATCCCTACAGTGCGGCTAGAGCCTAGTCAGCCCCTTGAGTCTGCACCAATCCTCTGAAGAGCATCCTACCCAAACACACCCCAATCTCCATAATTCCACATTTACCTTGGCTAATCCACCTAACCTGCACATCTTTGGATTGTGGGAGAAAGCCAGAGCACCTGGTAGAAACTCCCACAGACACAGGTAGAACATGCAAACTCCACACAGACAGTCACCCAAGGCTAGAATTGAACCTAGGTCTCTGGCAATGTGAGGCAGCAGAGCTAATCACTGTGCCACATGAGCGTGGCCACTGAAATAGGTAAAAACAACAATTAGCTAGGTATCAGATGATAAGTTGAACTGGAGAAAAAAGTTCAGAAATATGGTAGCCAAGAGACAGACTTAGAAAAATGACTTTTGAAAATTAAATCACTTTGAGTCAATCCAGCAATTCTGAAGTTTTTCCATACAGCTGTGGTTGCAAGTTTTTTCCTTTATGGATGTCCCTCCTGGTACTATGGCCTTAGGAAATAAACTCTGGTAGAGGATAGAGATTATTGTGCCCTCGCAGGAAGGGTATTTGATGAATGGGTTTTTCTTGATAAAATGTGAAGAATTTAGATCAGAGTGGTGCAGGAAAAGCACAACAGGTCAGGCAGCATCCGAAGAGCAGGAAAATTGACGTTTCGGGCAAAAGTCCTTCATCAGGAATAGAGGCAAGATGCCTCCAGGGTTGAGAGATAAATGGGGAGGGTGGGGCTGGGGAGAAGGTAGCAAAGAGTACAATAGGTGAATGGGGTGGGGATCATGAGGATAGTGCTGAGCTGGAAGGTTGGAACTGAGGTAAGGTAAGGGGAAGGGGAAATGAGGAAACTGGTGAAGTCCACATTGATGGCCTGGGATTGAAGTGTTCCGAGGTTTAATTCTGCTCCTATATTTTTTAGTATTATGGAATGGTGTGGCAGTCTCAATGGACCGAAGGCTGAACTGTGTTCCTATTTCTTATGGTCTTAAATCATTTATAATTTAACTTCTATAGTGGAATCTATTGGTAACTTAACTATTTATTGTCTTTTGCTTCCATGAACCATGTCATGCTTTAAACAACTTTTTAGAAAATTATTTCCAAAAACCATATAGTCCTGTTTCTGGAATGATTCTTGTTGATTGGAAAGTAGCAAATGTCTCCTCAAATGTTCAAGAAGGAAATGAGAGAGGAAACTAGGAACTACAGATGTGTTAGCCTTTTATCAGTAATAGGGAAATGCTTGGATCTGTTATAAAGAATGAGATCAATAGGCAGCTGGTTAATGGTGATCTGGTTGGGCATAGTCCCTGCAGCATGGATTTATGAATTGGAAATTATGTTTGACAAACTTGTTAGGGATTTTTGAAGATGTTGCTAATAAAACTGGTAAAGGAAAGCTGACAGAAGTAGCTTTCCTGGAGGAGGCAGGTTAGAAAGATTTAAGCCCATGGGATAGGAAGTAATGTGTTGGTTTGGATTAATGATTGGCTAACTGACAGAAAATAGAAAGTAGGAATAAGTGGGTCTTTGTTGTGTTGGCAGGCTCTAACTACAGGGGTACTGCAAGGATCGGTACACAATATCTATCAATAATTTGGATAAATAGATCAAATGTAATGTTACAAATTTGCAGATGATGCAAAGCTAGGTTGTAATGTGTGCTGTGAGAAAGATGTAAAGTGAGGGTTTGGACAGGCTTTGTGATTGGCCAAGAATGTAGTAGATGCAATATAATGTGGGGAAAATGTGACCTTATCCATTTTAATAAGAGATTAAGATGTGCAATGTGTTTCTTAAAAAGTGAGAAGTTGGAAAGTGTAGATGTACAAAGAAACCTAGACGTCCTTGTTGATAAGTCACTAAAGGCCAACTTGCAGGTGCAAGCAGCCAGCTATTAGGAAGGCTATTGGAATAATTAAAGCTTGATTCAATTGTACAAGTACTGGTAAGATGTCTCCAGAGGAGTCTGGAATTAGGCGACACAGTTTAAGAATACAGAGGATTCCCTTTGGCTCTGAGACAAGAAATTATTTAATTCAAGAGTTTGTAAACTTTTGGAATTCTCGACCGGGAAGGGCAACTGATGCTCAGTCTTTGAGTCTGCTTAAGCTGCTGATTGTTAAGATGGGGTGGAGACCTGATTACCAGTGGGTTTGATGTTGATGAGGATGAAATGAGTAAAGACATTGAGTCTTTGATTAGTCCTGATTATATTAAATAATGGGGCAGGCTTGATGAACTGAATGGCCTACTCTTGTTCCCATGATCCTCTGTTAAAAGTTATTAAAAGATTCCAAAATGTGACAATTACTGAGGCGCATGTTCTTTTTTCAGGTGCTGTGGCCAGTACAGAGGTCAAGCAGAAACTCCAGGAATTCCTGTTGAGCAAATCAGCGAAAGAATCTCTATCAACTGGACAGAACCATTCCTTCCCTCCAAATCCCAAACACTGGTATAAGTAGGTACCATCATTCTACTAACGGCATTTGTATTTTTCATGTATTTCTTTGAAGAAAAGCTTGTTTTGATTAAATTACAGTTTATAGAAACCAGATTACATGTGTTTATTCAAACAGACAAACAGTTTCTTTAGCAAAGCACCATCATTCAGAGTTGCAATGAGGTGAGATCGAGTGTTCTTTGAATCCAAAGGTTTGTGGATTTAAAAGTGAGAATGTTGTCGATTGAACAACAGGGCTTTCACTGTGTGACATCTGCCAGAGAAATGTAGATAAAACAACCTACATGGCCTTCTTTGACCTTACAAGAGACTTTGAAACCATCCATCGGGAAGTATTATGGAGTGGTCCTCTCTGCTTTGCTTGCACCATGAAATTTGTCACCATCTTTTGATTGCTCCACGATGACATGGAAGTCGTGGTAGTGACAAATGGCTCCACCACTGACCCATTCCCTGTTAGGACCAGTGTCAAACAGGGCTGTGTCATCATCCCAACAGTGTTCTCGATCTATCTTGCTGCAATGCTTCACCTCATCATGGACAAGCTCCCTGCTGGAACTGAACTAACCTGCAGAACCTGTAGGAAACTATTTAATCGCTGCCACCTTCAAGCCAAAACCAAAATCACCCCAATCAGTATCATTGGGCAGCAGTATCCAAAACATGCTTGTGTATGTGCAAACTCAGACAGCGTACTCCAGACCATTGTTAGCACCTTTACGGAGGCATAGGAGAGCATGGGGTCGCATCTTGAATATCTACAAGTTGAGGATCTTCCACCAACCTGGCCCAGCATTGTGGAGGGAAACTCCAATCATCGTGGTCCGTGGGAGATTTTACAGAACAGTGGCCACTTCCAATACCTCGCGAGTATCCGGTCAGCCAAAGCAACTATTGATGAAGAGATCCAGCAGCGTCTCCAGGGTGCTAGTGCTGCCTTCGGCTGCCTGAGGAAAACGGTGTTCAAGATCAACAACATCAGATCCAACACCAAGACCATGGTATCCAGAGCTGTGGTGGTACCCGCCCTCCTCTATGGCTCTGGGACGTGGACTGTCTACAGCAGCCATCTCAAGGCATAGGAGAAATACCACCAGCCCTTCCTGCCCAAGCTCCTGTAAACCTGCTGGGAAGAAAGACACACCAACTCTAGTGTCCTCAACCAGGCCAATACCCCCAGCATCAAGGCACTGACCCCCCCCTGCCCCCCCTTGATTGGCTACGCTGAGCTGGGCACACTGTCCCCATGACCGACATGAGACTCTCCCAAGCAGCTGCTCTACTCCCAGCTCTGAAACGGCAAGCAAGCCCCAGGTGGACAGAGGAAGTGCTTCACTGATACCTTCAAGGCCTCACTGCGGCATTCCCACAGACACCTGGGAATCACTGGCCCAAGACCAAAATGGAAGTGGAGCATCCAGGCAGGTGTTGAGTGACTTGCCATCGGGACAAAGCGGAAGCCAGGAGCAAGCAATACAAGGAGCTGACTGCCAGAGCAACGCTCCACCCACCCCTTCCCACAACCATCTTCTGCCCTAAGTGTAACAGAGCTTGTGGAAGCTGCACCAGTCTGTACAGTCACCGACAGACTTGTCCTGAGAGTGAAAGAGAGTCATCCTCATCTGCGAGGGATTTCCATTGATGAATGATGACCCCTTTACCAGTATCTGCAGTGTACCCTTAATGCTATTCAAAATGAAGTTGCCAAGATAGATAAAACCTTTAATGGCATCTAAAAAGAATGTAACTGGCTAAGTGTCATAATAACTTGTACAGTTACAACACATTAGTTTTGCAGACATTGAACAGACATCTCATTGTTCTCAGGAAGAACAGCTAGAAAAAATAAAAAAGGTTTGATGGTCTATCTGACACAGTACTTCAATGAAGAGTCATGGACACAGAGATCCAGGAGATTGAAAGAGGGTAGAACTAAAGCAGAATGTGAGCAATTAGAGATTAAGGCCTGTTCTAAAAGAAAACAGGAAGGTGCAAAAAAAAATGTTGACTTAGCAGAAGAGGGACAGAAGTAGACATAGAATTTGTAGCTGGTTTTAAATGATCACTGCCTCTGCACAAAAGCAAACAGGAAGGTAAATCTAAAACAGGGTGGGGAATGAGTAGAAATAGAATCTGAAATAGTGTAGAGGCTGAATTGTTAGGTATATTCAAGGCTGAGATAGACAGATACTTTACACTCCAAATGGGAATCAAGGTCAATGGGCAAAAGGCAGGAAAGTGGGGTTGGCGATCATCACATCAGCCACGATCTCATTGAATGGCAGAGCTGATTTGATGTGCCAAACAGTCTACTTTGCCTCCACAAATTTTGGTATTATCTGCACTAGGATGAAATCTTTTTGTTTTGCAATTGTGAGCTGAAATGATAAAAGTATTGTTTGCAAAACCAAGGATTTCTGCACAATTTGGAAGTAAGTAATTTGATACTTGTGAACACTGTTTGTACAGCAATGGATTACAGCAGTGTTTGCAGATGAACTGGAGTCGAGGGGCTGTGTACAAATGGAGCTTTGGTTGCAGCAAGAAGCTGTGGATTTAGTGACCAATTTTCAATGAGAAAGTAAACGGAAAGAACTGCAGGTACTGTAAATCAGAAAGAAAAACAGAAGTTGCTGGAAAAGCTCAGCAGGTCTGGCAGCATCTGTGCCGAGAAATCAAAGTTAATAGGGTGGCATGGTGGCTTAGTGGTTAGCACTGCTGCCTCACAGTTCCAGGGATCTAGGTTCAATTCCAGCCTTGGGCGACTGTATGGAGTTTCCACGTTCTCCCCGTGTCTGTGTGGGTTTCCTCTGGCTGCTCCGGTTTCCTCCCACAGCCCAAATATGTGCAGGTCAGGTGGATTGGCCATGCTAAATTACCTATAGTGTTAGGTGCATTAGTCAGAGGGAAATGGGTCTGGGTGGGTTACTCTTCGGAGGGTCTGTGTGGACTTGTTGGGCCGAAGGGCCTGTTGCCACACTGTAGGGAATCCAGTCTTAGTGTTGTTAACGTTTCGGGTCCTGTGGCCCTTCATCAAAGCAGATGGGAAAAGCCTGTCAACAATCATGTGACTGGTTCTCAGATAACTGAATAGCCTGTGGCTGGGAACCAGGTACAGAGACGTCGTCAGGTCTCTGTGTCAGAAGCACTTTCTCCCTTCTCTGCAGTACACTGGTTTAAATCTGAAGAAAACTAGTTAATCTTCCCTTCAGCTGTTTCTGCAAGGTGTGATTTTTAATTGATAAGTCAGAAACCTTTCTTATCAGTGGACTAACCAACTTGTGCCTATTGAAAACCAGTGGAAACACAATGAGAAGGTTAATTGAAAAATATCATGCTGATCAGCTCAAGAATTAAAACAGTCATTTCAGCAATTTTTCTGAACAAGAAGCTGAAATATTTTTCCAGATTTTCCCTTGATCCATAATTTGCTTTTTATTTTCCCCCTGTAAGTGTTTGACTGTGTGTTCATGTGTCTAAGGGATAGGACTTTTAATTATTAGTGTTATATTGCCAATGGCTTATAATTGATTACTTGTAGCTCAAGTCTAATTAGTTGCAATAACTAATAATTCTTCTTAAATACAGGAACATAGCTCATGCTTTATGTCAGCTTTGGTCTCAAAATCTGGTAAAGTGGAGAATCTTTGCATAGTTTAAAAAAATAACTTTTACATTTGTGTTGACTCTGGAACAGTGGGGCTTTATTTCCAGTGCTCTAAACCAGTGAATTGTGACACTTAAAATGAAATAGAAAGACTGTAGGCAGAGTGGGAGGCCAGGAAGAAGCATCGAGCAGAAGATTCATGAGCAAGAATGATGGCACATGCAAGCTGTACTAAAATGAAGCCAGAACCAGAGCTTACAGAAAGAATTTGCTCTGATATACTGTCTTACCACATCATTTGGTTTACTTTTAAATTTCAGTCAATGTTGCTTCAGCGAGTTTTTGCATGATTTGATTGCTTGATTTGCTGGTCTGTTTTTAGTGGCATTGGTTTTAACATCTCATTTGAAAGAGAATGGAATAAATCTTAGCTAACAAAATAGCTAGGTTGGAGTTAGTGAGAAATTAAAACTTCAATGATCTCAATAAACATAATCGTCCACTTCTCTATTTAATGGAGACATAATAAAAGGTCTTAGAAAATCTGACAATTGAAGAAAGGTGAGGATATCAGTAAGGAATAGGTAAGTACTTCCCTCTAACCTCCAAGCTTCCAACCATTAAATGTAATTTCTTCCCCACATCTCTCTCCACATACAAATGACACCCCTAACCCTGGTTCACAGATCTCCTGCAAACACCCTACTTTTGGAGATTGCACCTTTCTTAGCTCGATCACAAACCTCCCCACACTCCCAGTCACAAAGGTGGATGACTTACCTGTAGCTACAGATGCCTCAGAAGTGCTACCCAATTGACAGGAAGAAAAGACAGGAGAAAAGGGATGTTGATTGTTTGGTATATCAACTCTGGCTAACGTTTTGATGTTCAGAGAGCAGTAGGGAATTGTATTGGCTTCCCATGCTTCAGGATAATTCAACTAATTTTACTGCTTAAAAGTGATTCTATAATTGGGCAGCACTTATTGAATAATACGGAGTGTGATAATATCTACACATGCAGCCAATTTAAGAAAATCAATCAAGCTCATAATGTGCCACACTTACAGTTGCTAGAAAAGACATACGTTTATATGCAGTGCCTGTTCTTTATAAATATGTTTAAGCCTTGAACCTTTTTGTTTGAATACCTGGAGCATAGGAAACCTTACTTTCCAGCTTTTTCCATGGCAACTTTTCAGCCAATCAGTATCTACTTGCCAAATAATCAGTTTTCCTTTTCTCCTATGATTTTAGGAAAATTGACACACTTGCATTTGTCCTGAAGAGTGTATGACAAAAGCTTCAACAACACGTCTCTCGTTTCAGCAATATTCAACTTTTTGAAGAATGAAAGCATAAGTTAGAATATTGGTTTTCTCACAGATACAATTAGAAATTGGAACAATTTGCCACTAGAGGCTGGGGACACAGAAAATCTATACTATTGGGGATTAATAAAATAGAGTTACACTGGATTACTTCACTTTCGAACCACTGGCATACGTCCATTGCTCAATGTTTCCTTTCTTCACACTTCCTTGGTCTAATGCTGAAACAACCCTTCACCAGAGACTGTGTGCAGGACAGTTTTGACAGAATGTTAGAAATGCCAAAGAAGAATCATTAGTAGTTTGAGTAGAAAATTTGTGTATAATTTCCCAAAGTTGACAAATGGTAATAATTAATTCTCAGTTCAGTCACCATCTGTTTAATAGAGTTAGACTGTTTAAAAAGTAGGGGGAAAACAGAAAGAGCTCATGGAAACAGGGGGAGAAAAGGAAAGGTAAATGAAATCTGGGACAAGTCAACCAGTTGAGGACAAATGTGAATAACTGACATGGAAAGGGTATCTTAAACTGGAAGCAATGAGACCACCTACAGAGATTATATTGTCATTTTACGATGTAGTCTGTTTAATGGTTGTTAATTCACTGTTCTTTGTTCCTTTGCCAGGGGGGCCCACCGTGCTTCACTGGACCAGAGTTCACCACCACAGAGTGGAAATTCTCCATCATATAAGCAACCATCACTGGCAGTTAATGACAAACAGGATGATTTTCCCCTGCGTAAAACTGGTGAGTCAGGATCAATGTTTGCCACTTCAGTTGTGAAAGCCTTTTGGACCTGCAATGACTTAATAGGAATGAGGTTTTTCACTTTGTATCAAGGTAATAGTATATTCACTAGAAGACTCTGCCTAAATTGAGAAAAATCTGAATTAATGCATTTATTCAAACTAAAGACTTTTGTGACCTTTTTATATTAAACCTGGTCTTTAATGTTAATTTGTACCTTAAGAGTGAGATTTACTTTAATAAGCAACCAACTCACCTCAGCCAAAGGAAATATTGGAAACTATCAGCAGGCCTGATAGCATGTGTGAAGAAGATAGTCAGACCTTCTCAGGTATTGACTGTTTATCTGGAGAAGCATCTTGTTTATTTTCTCCACTGCTGGCTGACTTGCTGAGTATTCCTGAATTCTAGTGTCTGTCTTGCTTTTCACTCTGAGCTCATCAACGAAAACTTTATTCGACTTAGTGATCATATATTTCTATCAATTCTAATGAAATACCCTTATTATAAGTCCTCAATACACTCCACATCATTACAACAGTGTGGCCAGATGTGTAACATGATTGCCAATGCAACATACAGTGCATGTCTTCCAGCCCCAGAAATATAGTTTCATATCATTATGCTTGTGCATACTTTTATTTCACAATTTTCTTTATTTTTTCGACAACAACTGCAAATTTTCTTCTATCCATTGTTCCTGAAAGCCATCACATCCATAATGGATGGGAAAAGTGTACAGAAAGCATAGGTAAGTCAATTGTGAATGGCAAAGATGCATATCGAAGAACTTCATTGTCCTTCATTACCATGAGTTCACATGTACATTGATAATACTCATCATAAGTTCAGCAGTCAAAATACATAATTTTAAATCATTTTTCATCCACAGTACAATAAAGGCCAAACAATGGAATAAAACTGCTATCACAATTCACCCAAATTCTCTACATGGTGTACGTATGAACCATTTAGTGTCTTAGATTCAAATATCACTGTATGATGAGAGCTAATCTTAGTCTGGCAGTCTTCAAACAACTAGTTCTCCTTATTCAGATCATTATCTGCAGACAGGACAGGAGAATGCATTTATAATGTTGCTTCATGTAGCTCATAGTATATCCACGTGCATGCATTGAGTATGTTGAGTTCCATTGGTTTCCAAACATGAATTGAACACCACCCACAAAGGGCTGAATTTGACACCTTCCCCCTAATTATAACTTGGCAGGTGAATGTAAAATTGAGGGCAAGGTCATGAACTCAATTAATGACAATTCCTACCCCCGCCACAATCTCTTTCATGACAAGTAGAGGCCAGTTTCAAATGTGTAGCCTGTCACCTTTCACTTTTTGATGTGGTAACAGACGAAGGTGGGGTGGAAGGGTTACCAAACCCAAGGCCCTCTGCGCCCATCATATTCCAAACAATTCCCTGCCCCAGTGTGTTCCTGCCTCTCCCCTTCGCCCCACTGTATTTCTCACCTTCCCTGGGCCTATCCAACCTGCCTCTCTCAAGGCCTTTGACCTTTCTGCTGGGATCTGCAAGCCCGAACCTGAAAATACCAATCCCCTCCATCTACCATTGCATCCAGCGTCAGCAGTGATTGCTGTTGAGGTCTGAATGCTCTCCACTAGCCAATACGACAAGAGAGCTGCAGGTCATTTGATTAGCAAGGCAGTTCCCACCTCCCCAAATAGCTCAAAAGCCTGCCTCAGGCCAGTTAATTTCCAACTGGCTCATTCCAACAGTTATGCCATGGAACAGTTGATTATTTTATCTCTTCTGAAAGCTAATAGAGATTATTCTGAATTTGACAATAGCAATGAAAATCAGGTGAAATGTGCAAGAGGCAATTGAATCAATTATGTCTGTCTTCCACTATCATTCAAATCACTACTTCCAAAAGATGCTGTTGCAACTCTCCTCTTAGGCATTTAAAACAAAGTGAGAAAAGATGAGTAATCTTTTGAAAGAAATAATTTAAGATGTTGTAGCTCAATATTGAATATCTAAAGACATCTCAATGTATTTCACATAGAATGTATTGAAACACAAAATATTTCATACATAGCAATGACCCATAAATAATTGCTTATTGGCCAATTAATCTGTATCATTTTTAGTTATGTAAGCAGAGAATGATAGCCAGGATACAGGAGATTTATCTGTCCTTCAAACATTACCACAAAATCTTATAAAATCACATGAGGAATAGATCCAAGTATGAGCAGTCCATGTTTTTTGTTGCATGCTTCATGTGAACCATAGTATCTTTAACAATTGGATTACTTTCATTAGTACACATGAGTGTCCAATTTCCTATATTCAAGAACTCCTGATGCAGAGTTGAGACATCTGGGCCAAGTAGGAGTGTGTTTTCCAAGCTGAAAGATGGAAGAACTTTATGTTCTAATAATCTAGATGGAAGTCCTCAGTTGCTCTGAGCCTATATTAGAAATATGGTGAAGCATGAAATAAATAATTTTCTGACTATTTAAATGATCAGATCAGCATGTGCTGCAGATGCCCAGACTTCAGCAACATGCATTTGATGGGCAAGACTCCGTTTTGGGAGCAGTAAGGTAATAAGTTAACTAAACTGATTCAATACTATGAGTAGACCAACTTGCAACAGTTTCTGTTTGTAATAAAGTGATCATGAGGATTGTGTCTAACCACAGAGCTTCTTGCTTTGTAGTGGCAGTGTGTTGTAAGTTTATTACACAAATATAGAGTCTGTGATAATTAACAATGGAAAGAAAAGGCTATGTTCCAGTCTTGTGGATAATGAATCATCATATTTTAAAAATAGAACTATTTCTGTCATGTAATAATTTTCTTTTATTGTTATTACTTACTGTAACAATTTGTGTACTGGAAAAGTTATCATAACATTTTTAATGTGAGTCAATAACGGAACAAAGAACAACATGCAGCATTTAGACGATAATTTTAACCTCCCAAAAATGGCTGGATTTGTATTATGTGAGGAGTGGTATCAAATATATTAAAGTATTTTAAATTTCAAACAAATTTTAAATTATTGCTTACAGTTCTGGTCACTGCATTATAAGTAGGATGTGGAAGCTTTGGAAAGGGCTCAGAGGAGATTTATTAGGATGTTGCCTGGTATGGAGGGAAGGTCTTGGAGGAAAGGCGGAGGGACTTGAGGCTATTTTCATGAGAGAGAAGACGGTTGAGAGGTGCCTTAATTGAGACATCTAAGATAATCAGAGGGTTAGATAGGTTGGGCATTGAGAGCCTTTCTCCTCAGATGGTGATGGCGAGCATGAGAAGACACAGCTTTAAATTGAGGACTGAGAGAAAGAGGTCAGATGTCAGAGGTAGTTTCTGTACTCAGAGTAGTAGGGGCACAGATGAAGGGCTTTTGCCTGAAACGTCGATCTTCCTGCTCCTCGGATGCTGCCTGACCTGTTGTGCTTTTCCAGCACCACTCTAATCTAGATTCTGATTTCCAGCATCTGCAGTCCTGTAATGTTCTATGTTCCATGTTCTTTGTTTTATGTTCTATGTTCTGAACCTGACACTAGCCCATTGACTTCTGAATTTATTGGTGGCATATTTTAAAATTCTTTCTCATGAGATGTGAACATTGGCTTTTGAGCCAAGAGCCTCCGGCTTCAGCAAACTTTCCATTGTTCATCCCATGAAGTCTGACCTTCTCCTCCACCCACATCTTGTGATTTCTAGTATTCGCATCCTAATTTTCAATAACCCCATTGCCAAAGTATGGCCCAAGAATAATTTATTTTGTTTTAATCATGTGTTCATATTCTTCCATTTCTTGTTGTGGGATTAGTTCATCCCCACAGTTTTTCCAATGAACTGTGTTATTTTTGCATGGTCACACCCTGACCAATGTACATGCTCGTTTCAGCCCAACACACTCTTCTGGCAGAGGTTATTCTTCGAAATCAAGAGGTGGAACCCTGGCTTAGTTTTCACCCTGGTTTGCTGACAAAAGTTTCCTCTATGGTCCCTCTAACCTGGAATAATGCAGAGCTGGTGTTATTGATTTCTATCCAAACTGGGTCTGACTGCGAGAGTAACTGCATCACCTGCATGAAGCCAGCATTGGGAATTGAAGAGGTGTCATATTGGACTTGAAATGTTGACCTAGATTTTCCACTGGCCAGCCTTTATGCCAGTCATAGATAGGAGTTGAGCGTGAGCAACCTGTAGAATCCCGATCTGAAGGTTTTCATTTTAATTGGACATTTTGCAGATTTCAGATGAATCGAGCTAAAGTAGTTACTCGGGAAAAGTTAGCCTATTGAATACTTACTTGTGAGTAACAAATCAATGAATCCCATATTTACACACCACCAACTACACCTTCCCTAGACCACTTATTGCACGCAGACTCTGACCTGATCGCCCCCAATATCCTCTTCCACTGGACTACCCTTCCCCTGATGGACTGGACTTTTTAAAGCAGCTTACCAAGCTCAACACAACCCACCACCTGGTACGTAAAACTCATCCTCCCCTCCTTCTACCAGACCCAATTTCTTCTACCCAGCCTGGCCTATTCTAAACACCGCAACACTTGCACCTTATCACCCTCCCCACTTGAAAGCTTATCCCTTCACACTTGACATCCTGTTTCCCTGGTACACTACCCCTTACACAGCTGGTGCACTACTCAGCTGGCTCCCTACCCCCAATTAATTTTACACCTCACTTACTTGGCACTTTACCCCTACCCATCTGGCATCCTACTTAGCTGGCACTCTGCTCAGGGTACTGAGCACTCTAATTCCAAGCTGACTTATCTGACATCATACCCATGTATGCTACACGTTTACCACCTGACACCCTACTTCTGTGGCACTTGATTTAAATGGAAATCAATTTACCCCTTACCCAAGTGGCATCTGACCCTGCCAGCACCCTATCATTACCCTGACATTATGGATTTATGGTTTGATAGCGGCTATCCAAGTGACTGTCAGAACCTTTACATTTCAGAATACAGCAGCTGACTGCTGTGAAAATGGGGCATGGTTTGGCTTCCTCTGCAAGAACTGGCAGAATGGAATTACACCTGCCTATTTCTGAGGGAGTCCTGAGCAGAATCTCCTCTCAGAAATGCATAGCTCCCTTCTTTCATACAAAGGAAGGGCTGGAGTGGCAATCCAGGTGAGATTGTCCCTTCTCAGGAAACCCAGCCTGAAGCCAGCATTGAGAACTGTAGAGTCATTTTGGACTTGTGACATTAATTTTGCTTCAGTCTCCACAGATATTGCTAACCTGGTGAGTTTCTCTGGCACTTTGTTCTTATTTGATATGTGAATAGCTCTTTAGCTGTGTTTTTATATAGTGACTGTCTGGAGCAAATGAGTGACCACACAAAATTCACACTCTTCTTTTCAGTAATACTTGTGCAATTTGCCTGCAGAATACAAGCCAAACCCTGACACTTGCACACACCATTCCCCGGCCGCCCTGAGTTTGATACTCTGGAAAGAATTGGAAACTTCTGCAGCTAATGATTTGCACAGTTCTATCCAGCCCTGTTCACCTATTCCCAGTTGTGAACATTATGCTCTCTCGCCCTGGTCATTCCCTTCAAACAGCCCACATCCCTTAAGAACAAAGTGAACAATCTGTAATGAATATGTCAGACAACTGGTCATTTTTGTCTTTTTTTTTGCCAGGTCTAGCTGGTCCATATAAAGCACTATGAGGTCATGTTCTTCTCAAGTATACCTGCTCACTATTCCAGAATTAGCCTCATTAACATTTTCTGACCTCAGATGATCCACTGTTAACAGCCTCACCATGCATATGCTGCCTTGAAACTTGGCTGTTACATTGGACTCCAGCTGGAGCATCAGTCATCCACCCTTTGAAAACAAACATTTATGGGATGCTTCAGAAGGTGGTGATCCGATTTCTTTAATCACTGTAGTTCATGTGAAATAGATAGATCCACAGGATCTTGACCAGCCTCCGTGAAGGAATGGTGAATTGCTTTTGAATCAGGAAAGTGAGGGATTTGGGGAAGGGTCTTGAAGGATGCTGTTCCCGTGTCCCTGTTGCCAGTGGTCTTTTGAATGGTAGAGATGGTGGGTTTGGTAGGTGTTGTTGATGGAGGCTAGGTGAGTTAGTGCTGCGTGCCTTGGAGATGTTATGAGCTGTTGACCACTGCTACTGTTGCGGTGGTCAGAATGAAAGATGAAATTGCTCAATTGGGTATAAATCAATCAAACTGATTCGCCTGAAGGGTGGCCAGCCTTTTGAGTATTGTTTTCATCTTTTTCTTTCTTTGTTACATCCTTCAGCCCCACAATCCTCTGAGATCTTGAAGCCCCTCCAGTTCTGGAATTCTGCACATCTTTGATATTATTTTTTTCATTATTGGCAATCATAGCATCAGCTGCCTGGGCACTGTGCTCTAGAATTCCAGCATAATGTTCTCTGCCTCTGTACCTCATGTTCTTTCCTTAAGGTTCTCTTTAAAATCTATTTGATGAGTAAACCATTGGTTCCAAAGAAAAATTGTATTGGACTCGAAATGTTAACTCTCTCCCCAGATGCTTCCAGACCTGTTGAGTTTCGTTGGCAATTTCTGTTTTAATTTCAAATCTCCAGCATCCACAGTATGTTGCTTTAATTTCAGTCATCTGCACTAATACCTTCTTGGGTGGTTTGGTGTCATTTTTTTTTACAAATGCTCCAGTGAAGTGCCTTTGGACACTTCATCATGTTGAAAGAATGATATAAATGCACTTTTTTTAAGGGTTAAAATTCACCTCTTTGAATCTGATCAGTTTCATGCAAGCTCTTCATGATGGGTGAGATTGTGACTTCAGCTCAGGGCAGGGCGTGATTTGGCTTTTGTCGTGATTGATTAGTTTTCGAAATTCTTTGTACCTCAGGCATGGTTCCAATTTGTCTTCCTCTCAGTTCATCACCTGAAAAGATTAAGTATATCATTAATTAAGTATATCACTATTGTAGAACTTAGGAAAGAGGCAGGTTTAAAGTCTACATTTTTATATTGTAACTCAAATATATTTTACTTTAAGTGACATTGTAAATCAACACAATGTTTTTGAAAATGGATGACAACATTGCAGCCTGAGGCAGCTTTTGAAAATTATTTTAACATTCATCCACCATTTTTTCTTAAATAGTAATCTGGTTATATCAAACTAATACATATTTGTTAATAAATCTATGTGACATTGTGCTTTATGTAAAAAGCTACCAGCACAACTTGATCAGAACTGTATCTTTTGAGTTTTTTCTCCTCCATCCACCCCCAATCAATCAATATGCAGGGGCTTACCAAGAGTTGGGAAGCTTGTCAACTTCTGTTCCAGTGTGATATTTGCTTCTGTAGCACCAGAATTTTCTAGACCTTGGGTATAGTTCTGTCTCAAAATGAAAATGCATGTAAAGACTTCTGGTTGTGCCCAAAATAATTTCAGTGAGGGCATTAGTGCATGCTCAGATTATATCTGCTCAAAGTATGCAGAGTCAACGAATTGTGGCATTTGCCATTGTGTTACACTGATGTGCATCAAAGCTGCCATTTTTGCAGCTCAATGCTCCAGCCATCTCTTAACCTTGAAGAGCTGACCATGCATTGAGCAGTAAGAACGCTGCCTCATGAGCATTAATTTTCTGCTTGCTTAATGATTGACTTCTGCTGGCTCTTATTGAATTATAAAAGTGTTTGGTGGCTTCCAGAATTATTTAAAAGTTGTTGAAGTCTACAGGGAGCGGCACGTGCTGAAAGACTTTGTCCAGACTTCAAGGAGACAGCTCAAACCATTTGCTTTCAGAAAGAGGAACAGAAATTACAGAAATTGGATGACAGCGAAACAGAGTCAGCTAAACTCTCGAAAAGGGAGGGGAAGGAAGGTGTAAAGGGTACTCAGCAAGTGTTTAAATTCACCCAAAATGTATAAAAAGCAATTGTCTTCCCTCAATTGTGGCAAGATGTCTCTGCTTCATTAAGTACACTGTCACTCAAATTTACCATCTCCTGCAGCGAGAACTGCTACTTCAGAGCAGGATGAAGACAGCATTTCCAGAAACTGGCAAGACGCCCTTGGCGATGTAACTCTTTGTGTCATGCTTTTTCCACAGTGGAACAGGCAATATTTCCAATATCTCCCAATTCACCATCTGTTTCTCTGTAAGGGAGATACTGAGATTCCCTTTTCAAAAAGAATCATGCACATTTCATTCACACTTGCCAGAGAGAAGCAGCAGAAGCATGTCTATGGCTTTAGGGGTATATATACTTTCTCTTTTATGCGGGGTGCAATTGATTATATGCACTTTGCTTTGTGAATGGCTCATGTCAATTCTGAGGTGTAACACAAACAAGCAAACAGTTAGAGAGACATTAGTCATAGAGATGTACAGCACAGAAACAGACCCATTGATCCAACTCGTCCATGCCGACCAAATGTCCTAACCTAATCTAGTCCCATTTGCGAAGACTTGGCCCATATTGCTCTAAACCCTTTCTATTACATACCCATCCAGATGCCTTTTAAATGTTGTAAAATGTACCAGCCTCCACCACTTCCTCTGGTAGCTCATTCCATACAACGCCACCCTCTATGTGAAAAGGTTGCCCTTAGATCCCTTTGAAACTTTTCACTGCTCATCCTAAACCTACGCCCTCTAGTCCTGTATTTCCCCAGCCCAGGGAAAAGACTTTGTCTATTTACCCTATCCATGCCCCTCATGAATTGACAAACCTCTATAAGATCACCCCTCAACCTACGATGCTCCAGGGAAAACAGCCCCAGCCTATTTAGCCCATAGCTCAAACCCCCCCAACTCTGGCAATTGTAAATCTTTTCTGAACCCTTTCAAGTTTTAAAACATCCTTCCAATAGGAGGGAGACCAGAATTTCAAACAATATTCCAAAAGTGGCCTAACCAATGTCCTGTACTCGATGCTCTGACCAATAAAGGAAATCATACCAAACACTTTCTTGACTATCTGCAACTCCACTTTCAAGGAACTACGAACCTGCACTCTGAGGTCTCTGTGTTCAGTAACACTTCCAGGACCTGACCATTAAGTGTATAAGTCCGGCCTCATTTGCCTTTCCAAATCACAGCACCACTAAATTAAACTACATATGCGACTCCTCAACTCATTGGCCCATCTGATCAAGATCCCGCTGCACTCTGAGGTAACCTTCTTTGCTGTTCACTACACTTCCAAATTCAGTGTCATCTGCAAACATACTAACTATATCTCCTATGTTTACATCCAAATCATTTTTATATAAATGACAAAAAGCATTGGAGCCAGCACTAACCCTTGTGTGTATGACCATACACACCCTATTAGTCAGGTTCCTTGCAGCATTTATTAAGTCTTCATTTCATAAATAACCTTCTTATTTGAATCACCATGATAAAGAGCAACTGGGCAACGAGAGCTTCATTGACTACATGTTTCATGAGCCCAGGGTGTAACCTTCAGTTATGTGTACAGCACATGTATGATGAAAGTCTGCAGTACTTGGCAGGGAATATGTGTTAAGGTTCATAGAGGTCTGTCATGTGCTCCACAGTTCCATGATCATGAGAACAGCACTTGCCATCAGCGATTCAGTGAGCCACTGAAGAAGGAGAGACAGCCTGTCTCTGACTGGACAGTCTGTGATTAATTTTTTTTGATTGTGATAGCAGTAAATACAAGCCCATTCATTTTATCTTTGTCTAAAATTGGCTATCTCAACTGTCATGATTTACTGGGATAGTGCACAGGAAATCAAGCTCCGCTTTCCTGGAGTAATCACAAAAGTTCATGTTTTTAAAAGAAAATGCAAAATCACCAAACGAGCTAATTTACAGATTCCGGTTGATAGAAAGTATGGACTAGGTTTTGTACTTAACAAGAAATCACTATCTATTATGCACCATTAAGTTTCTTGATAAAGTAAACAATTGAAATAAATTAAGTCAACTGCACAAATTCAAATTTAAACCCTTAATAAATCCCCAACTCCTTGCACACCACAGATGAATGAGCATAAACCAGGAAAGAAAACATGAGGAGAGGACACCTGGGAAAACAGTTCGCTACTCATCTTTCATAAAGTCTGTTGGTTTGGTTCTTGCTGTTCTGAATGTTTCACCTTGGTCTTCCTTATTTACATTGTTTCTACTGGTTTGTGAGAGGCATAGGAATGCTATTTCACTTATGAAAGATAAATCAATGGATGTTGTATACATGGACTTCCAGAAGGCTTTTGATAAAGTTTCACATAAAAGACTGTTAACTAAGGTGGAAGCTCATGGTATTGAGGGCAAATTACTGACATGGATAGGAAATTGGTTGAGTGACAGGAAACAGAGAGTTGAAATAATGGATAAGTACTCAAATTGGCAGGATGTGACTGGTGGTGTTTTACAGGGATCTGTTTTGGGGCCTCAATCGTGTATAATTTTCATAAAAATTCAATTATCCCAATTTGCTGATGACACAAAATCAGGCAGCATGTCAACAGAATAAAATGACAACAGCATGTTGATAGATTAGGTGAATGGGCAAAACCACGGCAGGTAGATTTTAATATAAACAAGTATGAGTTTGTCCATTGATAGATTAAGAATTTTTTTAGAGGAACAAAGTTAATACATTGGATGGCCAATGAAATTTGAGGGTTCAGGTGCATAGCTCTTTTAACTGCCACAGACAGGTGCAGTAAATAGTTAAGAAGGCTAATGGAATGTTGGCCTTCATACCTAGGGGTGCAGATGTTATGCTGACGTTATGCAAAACCTCAGTTACTTAAAGTATTATGAACAGATCGAGACACCACACCTTAGGAAGGATGTTTTCATCCTGGAGTGAGTTCATAAGGTTGATATCTGAACTTCAGGGCTTAGGTTATGAGCAAAGATTAGAAAAAATAAGCTGTTATTCTCTCGAATTTAAAAGGTTAAGAGGTGATCTAATCTAGATTTTGAGGGTATTAACTGGGAAAGACAGGGCAGATAAAGATAGACAGTTTCCACTGGTTGAAGAATCTAAAAACAGGAGAGATGCTCGAAAGAACTTGTACATGCAAGGAATCCTGGAGGTTTAGAACTCTCTTCCTCAAATGGCAGCCAATGCAAATTCAATTGCTAAATTTAAATCTGAGACTTTTTTTATTAAGCAAGTGTATCAAGGGATATGGGCTCAAGGCAGGCAAATGAGGTTAAGCCACAGATCAGCCATGAGCTTATTGAATGACAGAGCAGCCTGAAGGGGCTGAAAGGCCTACCCCCCTGTTACGATGTTCCTAAAGGTCTCTGACTTATCCAATTCAAGGTCACAACTTGCAGCATCTGCTGAGGGAAAGATAAGCTAGTTTTTTTCATAATTAAAATTGCATACAGCAGTGAACTGAGAGAGTCTTTTATCGGCTGCTGGAGATTTGCTAGTTTCGCCTGGTTATTGGCAGGCAGAGGACATTTCTCATTGAAAATTGGTCTCTTCCACAAACCAATCAGCTTCACTTGTAAACAACTGTTGGCACCAGTTCATCTACACATTGAGGGAATCCACAACTACAATAGAGTTCATAATAGGAATCAAATTCCTTACTTTGAAAACATGCTTGTAAATCTCGGGTTTAAAACAGTTATTTCTCACTGTAATCTAAGTTTTAAAAAGCACAAAATAAAAATGCACATGTTGGGTCTTCTCACAGCACTCTTCTGACCATAATACAAAAAATAAATGTCGCAAAACAACATTTCAGGCCACATTTAGGAATCGAACCCTCATGTCATGTTGCATACCAGAGTCAACCAGTCACCCTTTTGATATTCTCTTAGTGCTGATTTTCTATGTACCTTTACCTGTCCTAGTGCACTTCTAAAGTGCTGTCCCAATAACTACAGCATGACTGATGACTTTCAGTTGGGGAGAATGTAAACAATCTTGATAGATGAGTTTTGAGGTTTGAGTTCTGAGTGCAGAAGTGGTATAATTCACTGTGGATTATACCACTTTGACATATGTGATGCCATGGATTGGCTGAGAGCCAACAGCATGGACACTGGTAGAATTGCAATGTTCGAAAGATGAGTATTATCGTTCTGAGAAATCTGAAGTGACTAACATTCACCTAAGGTGTAATCCTAGCAGTATTTTGGAGGCCAGTGGACTGGAGGTCTATGCAGAGCAGGGACAGCTGTTGGATTGGGGACCAGTGCAGGTGGTCAGCAGCTTGCAAACCCAGTCAGACTATGTGTGGAAGCTCCCTGCACTGATCTGCTGCAGGCCCTTTGTGGAAAGACTGTAATGTTTATCTTTTTAATTTTATATCTTATTTTTCTAACTTATACAATGAATAACTGTCAGATTAAGTAACTTTTTTTCTCTTTATTTCTCTGTTTTGTATCTGAGATTTGTACCTAGGTACTTTGCCTAAGTTGGCGCCATGTGGGGCAACATTGTAAACTTTTCACTGTACTCCTATACTTGAGTACACATGAGAATAATCCTAAATCCAATTCTAAACATTGCTGTACTATTATGTGACTAGTCCACTTGAATACTGGCATTTATAAACATTGGTGGCAGCAATTGTAGCTTGCCTGGCTGTAGATTGAACTCTCAAGACTTCACACTGAGGTTTTACTGCATAATTCAGATGTTGGGTCTTTTGCTTGCACCATATCAAAGCTGAGGCATTGATTATCAGATACTGCATCATAGTTGGGTCTTGCAAGAATTCACTTGGAATTGAGCACCGCTTCCACACTGAGAGGATTAGCTTCAAGCTCAGCGCCATGTTGGTGGCAGACTTCTCCAAGCTGTTTGGCAGTGATTGTGGATTTTCTTTTATTTTGCATACTTTTATGACCAAGTGAGCAAGGGCTGGAGTAGCTCCATTTTTCCCCCCACATCTCATTTGAATGTAACAGGTTTTAAATTTAGAAAAATTATATTTGTCAATCCTGTCTTCCTCAAGACAGGATTCCTTGAGTTAAGCAACTGAGTGCTTTGTGTTATTGAACCCTCACCGATAAAGTTATTGCAAGTCTTAAATATATAAAAGTATATCCTGTCTTCCAAATATCGCATGAAAATACACAAACATAAACTAAAATTATGACAACACATACCACAGAGGGGGGGTTAACAATTGTCAAAATTGAAGCTCATTAAGAAAAAAAGCTTTCTCTGCTTGTGGCTGATTGGTCACTTTGTGGCTACCTATAGGCCTTGGCCCTCAGCTAGTACTTTAAGGTCATCGCTGATGTAATTTCCTCTTGCAGGAAATGTTGCTGTGAAGACTAAAATCTTCCTTGAAAGGTTCTCTGGTCTTCTCTGGAAATATGCCCCCTTGGTCAATACATCCAAAACTTGGTTTGTCATGTGACTTATCTCTAACTCCCCCCAAAAATATATCTTCAACTAACTTTGGTCTGCATAATTATTTTAAGAAAAATGGGGTACTTTAGCATAGAGTCATACAACATGGGAACAGACCTTTGCGTGCAACTCTCCCATGCTGACCAAGTTTCCCAAGCTAAACTTAGTTCTAGTTGCTTGCATTTAGCTCATATCCCTCGAAACCTTTCCTATTCATGTACCTGTCCAAATGTCTTTTAAATGTTATAACTGTACCCACAACTACTGTGTACTCTGGCAGTTCATTCCACATGCAAATCACCCTCTGTGTGAAAACGTTGCCCCTCAGGCCCCTTTTAAATCTTTCTCCTCTCACCTTATAAAAATGCCCTGTAGTTTTGAACTCCCCTATGCTAGGGGAAAGATCTTTGCTATTCACTTTACCTGTATCCTTCATGATTTCATAAACCTCTATATGGTCACTCCTCAACCTCCTATGCTGTGGTGAAAATAGGCCCAGCCTATCCAGCCTCTCCTTACACTGCAAACCCTCTTGTCCTGGCAATATCCTTATAAATCTTTTCTGAACCCTTTTCAACTTAATAACATCTTTCCTTTAGCAGGGTGACCAGAACTGTACACAGTTCACCAAAAGTGGCCTTAGCAACATTCTGTTTCACCTTAACATGATGTCCCAACTCCTACACTTTAAGTAATTAACTTCTGCACCATTTACAACTGGACAGAGGCAGATGATCAGCAGAGTGAGGACCCATTATTCCTGAATAAATACATCTGTTTCGGACTCCCCATCTAAGTGGCTCCTTGACCAGCACCGTTCATCAAAGACCAAAAGCAAAAACCTTCTGACATGTTGGTATCTCTTGTCAATGAGGAGACTCTGGTAGAAGCATTTGTACTGATTGCAACTAGGCTGAGCCAGAATTGAGTGTTGGGCCTCATTTCAATAATCCAGGAGAACTGCCAAGACCTTGTCAGCCTCCACAGATTTGCTTCCATAAGAATTTTGGCCCAGTTGCCTGGCTGCAATTGTCAGTTCTTTGGTAAAGGTGATAACAACAGGAAAAACAAGCAATACCCTGGCTGACAAGGGACATCATGGTGTCAGGGCTAGAAATGCTGCTTCTCTGTGTGAGCATGTATTTAAAACATTGATTTTTAAAAAGTAGTTTGGATCCTAAAACCTGCTGTGTTTAAGTGTCCATCCTGTAAAAGGGATGCAACAAGTCCACATGCTTTGCAAACATGTTAGAAACACCCTCCAAGTCCATTAATATGTGAAAAGAATAAAGGGGGCTAAATTTAATAGCACCCAAAAAATGATCAAAGGTATTGTGGAGTAGGACAATTCTGTGCCTGGTCCTTCCATTGCAGCTAGCACTCCAACTTCATGTTGCCTGATTATTTACACGATTGCAGTACGTAGATAGAACAGACCTACACAGCAGGCCTCAGCAGATGATCCAAAAGAAAAACACAAGAGATTAGCACCAGTTAGCATTAGCCTGCACTACTTATAACCAGTCTGTATCCATAGAGGGGAGCAACTGCTAAAGCCATTTTACAATTGATTCAGACCTGGGTAAGATGGAAGTAGGGAATGTTTCTCCCATTAAGTCAAAGCCCGTTAAGGGCAACACAGGCCATCAAAGGGAGGGAGAGTAGAAGGGAGCCAGATCCTATATCCAAAAGGGCTCTTCCATACAACTGACTATTTTCTTTTCCATCACCAAATCACCTGTGGTGATTGTTCTCATCTATTAACCACCACCACCACCACTAAATCACCTGTGCTTTTCAATTGACTAATTTACATGGAAAACCTATTGAAGGAATTGCAAACAATCAAAGGTGGAGGGAGAGGAGACCAGCTTCTAGCTTGGGTTTTATATTCAGAGGTGCTCTTACACATAACTGAATATTTATTTTCCCCATCATTAAATCACCTGTGATACTTTTTTTCCACCTGTGTTAAACATCACCTGTTAATCACCCTGGTTTCCAAATGAATAATTTATGTGCAAAGCCTGTTAAGAGAAATGTAAGCTATTAAAGGGAAGAGGGAGATCCTTGCTTTTATTACTATTTTCTAATCAATCTGTTCAGAAATGTCCTCATACACCTCTGCAGCAGGTTGACTTGGACTGGGTCTCCCAGTTCAGGAGTAGGGACTCTACCACTATGCCACAACAACCCTCGATACTTTTTTAAAAAGTTAACCTATTTTTCTATTCAATTTACTTACAGATGTTAGCACACACCTCTGGAGCAGGTGGGACTTGAACTCAGGCCTCTTGGTCCAGGGAATAGGGACACTGCTAATGCACCACAAGACAGCCCTGGGGTATTTACATTTGTTTTTTTTATTTAACCCACTGATGAGGGAGACTCTGGTGCAGAATTGGCATAACGATGTCAGGCAGTTGCTGGCCTCATCCCTCTCTGGGGTGTGGAGTAGTTGGGTGGAGGCTGGACCTTCCAAGTAATTTGTACTTGTCGCTCACACACAGGCATTTAATAATGTAGGTTAGCTACTCACTGCTGCAAGGAGGGTAGCCTCTGCTGGTATTGGCCTGCCTCACAAAAGAGTGTCTGTGGTGTGAATGCAATGCCTTGCTGACCCAATGTGGATTTCTCTGAAATTTCTCCCACTCCCACCCTGAAGCCTGCCTCTTGGGCATGAGAATATTCTACCTTCTCTGAGCAGAGGATTTGTTCTCTCCTGAAACAAAGGAAACTTGTTGATGTGCTGTCACAATGACTGTTGAGGAAAGGTAGATATCTTTTGGTAAATGATGTAGATGGGACAATGAAGAAGAGATGAGAGGAAATGCAGTGAGTGAAAGTCTTCACTGTAAAGATATTTGTGATACAAGGCAATTTGCACTCTTTTTTTTCCGGTGAATTCTAATGTAACCAAGATCCTTTTGTTACCGAGAATGGAGGGTTTGAGATATAAAAATAGACTGAGACGACCGTGACTTTTTTCACTGGGGTGTGGAAATTGAGGGATGATTTTATTGAGGTTTATAAAATATTGAGAGGCTTAGGTGAATTGAATGACAAGGTTCTTTTCCTTAGGATTTGGGAGTTCAAACTCGGGGGAATATTTTTAAAGTGAGAGGATTTAAAAAGGACATGAGGGGCAGCTTTTTTATATAGTGTGGTTCATGAATGGAATGAACAGACAGAAAATGGTGGATGTAGGGACAGTTCCAATGTGTGAAGGACATTTAAATAAGTAAATGAATAGAAAAGGTCGAGAGGGATATGGGCCAAATGCAGGTAGGTGGGACCAGCTTAGTTTGGCAACATGGTCAGCATAGACTGGTTGGACTGATGGGCTTGTTTTTATGCTCTATCACTCTAAAATAATGTAAATTTTGTGTGGTGCAATATGATGAGAATGCACTCCCCATTGCTTGATTTTCACCCCAGTAATCTCAACCAATTGATCAGTGCTCTACGCAGTTAGATTGCTGTCCATGTGGTGAAAATGAAAATTAATTCCAAGCTTCTTGCTAACTACATTTATTCCTCATTGCTGTTCATCTACAGTGCATGCACAGTGTTAAATAGACAGGTGACCCACAGTGTTGAAATAGAGCATCAAGAATGTTATGTGATTAATTGAACCAACATGGTATTAAGGTACAATATAACAGTGACCACACACTTCAAGGATACTTCATTGGCTGGAAAGTATTTGGCATTGCCCAAGCCAAGACAGGGAGTATATGAATGCAGCTTCTTTGCTTCTCTTGATTCACCTAGTGATTACTAACTGGTGACATTTGTGATGTGTATAGTTACCAAGTGTGGTTTCCTTCTATCTGCCAAAGAGAAAAAACAATTTTAACAAATGATGAGGTTACCACAAAGTATTTTATGGATTTTTGAAGCAATTTTGTTTTAAGGCCCAGAGAATTTCCAGTTGAAAGTTCTGTGAAATGCAATTACTATATTTAATACAAAGGTGAAGTTGAAAGGTGAAGCTAATATATATTAAGATACTTTATAAATGGATACTTTGCTAATCAGAATGGAAAGCAGAGCTTTCGTGACTCTAGCCACTATGTCAGTTTGGAATTTCCACAAATAATGATATGGATCAGACCTGACATAGGGTTGACTCACCTATCGGATTATGCAAGCATTTCTCAGATTGGGACATGTATTCCTCAGTTATTATTGCTGCTATCCTAAAACAAATTGCTTTGATTCCTTCCTGCAACAACATCCCATCATCTCACTTTGAATTCCTTCCTGCAACAACATCCCATCATCTCACTTTGACATCACAGAGAGGATTGTGGACTGAAGGATGAGTGAGGAGGTGAAAGAAGGAGATATGGAATGGGATGATCAAGGATTGAAATTCAGTTGAGAGGAAAGAGGTAAACTGGGTAGTGGACACTGAGGGGATCAAAACACAAGGGAAAGAGAGGGTGAGGAATGGGATTGATATGAAGACAGCATTATCTGCTGAGCCAGGAACAACAGAGCAATGTTGTTTTTATTAGAATGGCACTAGGAGAAGAGGAAGGAGTGGATGGTTGTGCAAAGTCCAGGGATCTTACTGTGGGTAAACAGCAATAGATGGAGATCATGAGAGAGAGAGAGAGAGAGAGAAGTAAACAATTTTAATTTAAACAAACAAGAAGGAAAGTTTTATTTTAACCTACCTGCTATGTTTAGGTATGTTATATCACTACAATCAGCAACTGAGACTCAGATTAGAACCTATCTTGAAAGAGAAATGGAATGTATATTTGGAAGGAGGAGTATGGAATTTCTGGCGGATGGACCAGCGACACAGGCATAAGCAGTTGAACAGAATAGATGAATAAGATAATAGTTCTGAAAAGGTTAATGCTGGAGATTGCATAAACTGTCATCTGACTTTATGATATCATAAGGGCTTGGGTGAGGAAAGATCCTTCTTGGAATCTTGCAGGGTGAAGGCCAACATCTACAGATCACCTAATAATCTAATTAACTGTCCCTAGCTTACTAATATAACTCATAACCCAATTGCTATCATCCAATAAATTATATCATGTTTCAGACAAATTCCTCTTTTCATTAAGACTCACCGGTGGTTTGCTCCACCGCTGAAATCTTTCTTGGCCTTTAAACACAGTGAAGGTAAGAAGATGGCGGCACCAAGCTACAACAACCATAAGCTGGTAGTGGCTGGTATTATTACGCCTGCAACAAGAATGATCTCTCCTTTTTCTGTGACTTCTCTCATTCTGTGAAAACTGTTTGTTACTGAATCCGAGCTCAGGGAATGGTTTAGAATTGCTGGTGTTGATTTGAGTTCAGAACATGCAAAACACACATACAGAATGGGTTTTGACTGAAAATTCCATACAAGATTTTTCATGCTGGACATGTATCCAAACTGAGTCCAAGGGGACAGGGACAAGTGATATTAGTTTAAAAAAGCCAACTGAGAACCTTATATTCACCTTTTGTAGTGCAGGAAGAATATCACTTATTATCAGATGAAATTCACTAGGTCATTGGAATACTAATAGATAGATACGGGTGGGTTATTTGGGCATTGCATATATTGAAACATACAATTTCACAGAATTACTGTTAGTTCTCAATAGAATCTAAGTAATACCACTGTTAACATTAATTATTGATGTAAATTCAGTGAATTTTGCTGGTAGACTCAAAGTTTCTCCACCTTGGTTTCTGAGCACAAATCATTGTTCTCTCCCACCCTTTTCTATTTTCAGTTTTCCTTGTTCACCCATTTACTGGCAACTTAGTTTGTAATAGTTGCTGATGGGAAACCATATTCACCTACAGGAGATCCAATCATGGTGAGGTCAATCCAAAAACATTCACAGATGTCATTCGCCATGGAGTAAAATCTTAGAAATTTCTCTAGTCAGAGTTGGCGAGTCAATTTTAATTTATTGCAGTTGGTACTAACAAGTGATACATGTCAAAATGGGGTCAATAGACTCTTATTTATTTCGATGCTGTGCCTGCTTCCACATTTACCATTGGCTGGTTGAAACAACAGCTTTCTTCAGATCGTTGATCTCATTGAATGTGGAAATTAAGAACTCTGTTTTCCATTTTAGAGTGTAGCTATTTTGAGCATGTATCGAACACTCTTCAGTCAGTGTTACTGGTCTTACAGCGAAATATGCCTTAGAACTTGAAGTGTGATATTACTTTTATGGGGCCAGAGGTAGCAGGAGGGAGAAGCAGTATTGCCCTTCTGGGCCCCACCATTCTCCAGAACTACAGGGTTCCCCTTGATAACTGGAATGATCTTCCTGTTAGCAGGACTAGCTCCATAACTGGACTGCCCCATGTTGCGACAGCCTCAATCTAGCAAGCTGCATTGGAATGCTCATGTATCAACAACTCTATTTGAATGATACCAGGGCCTCATGTTTGTTGTAGATGTGAAAGATTAGGTTTTCTGCTTGGTGTTAGATGCATTAGTCAGGGGTAAATATAGGGTAAGGGAATGGGTCTGGGTGGGTTACTCTTCAGAGGGTCAGTGTGGACTTGTTGGGCCGAAGCGCCTGTTTCTATACTGTAGAGAATTTAATCTAAAAAAAACTTCAGTCTTATCTTAAATAGAATGCTGGAGCTCTGACATTTGGTAAGTGTGAAATCCTCATTGCTTCCTGCTGTGCAAATTCCATTCTTCCCATAATTATTCCTGTAAAGGTCCTCAATGTAGTATCATTATGAGTCAGATTTAAATCGGCAGCAAGATTATGGCATGCAAAATAAGCCACTGTTGGATCTTAATCTGAGACAATCCAGTTATGGAGCATTTGTAATGAATGGTGTTATTTTTCCCCTTTTGAGGTCTGTTGAAAGAAGGCACCATACTGCAATGCTTTTCTTTAAATTCTTTTTCTGTTCTGATTACACTTTGCAGTTTTTAAAGCACACTTTTTTTTTGTCATTGTATACAGTCTGTCAGATTAATATTTAACTGATAAAGATTGTGGAAGCGAAAAATTTAGAAGTAAAATGAAAGGTTCCTTGGTTTCCTTGAGTAAGTACCAGCATGCACATTTTACACATGTGGTATATTTTCAGTATAAATTCTGTCATTATGGACTAATTTAAAACATCGCAATATATTAACTGAATACATATTTATTGGAACATGGCTATATGTATGGTCACAACAGACTAGAAATTGCATGGTCATAATCAGATTTGCACATAACAAGCCAGTAAGCAAAAGTTAAAACTTGGTTTAAAAATAAGTGCCCATGGAATTTAGAAGGGATTTATTATTATCAAGTTGTCAGAAAGCAGATTTGCCTATATGGCAATCAGTTCTAGTTCAGTATTTTTGCTACATCTGTACTTTCTTAGTGGCTGAGTGTGTGATGTGGTGCGGTGCTGTAATGTTTTGCCGGCAACATTAGGCAAGAGCTCCGCAAGAGGTTAATGAAAAGACCAGAGCTGCTTAATTGTTTGCAGATGAATCCACAATGAAATGTATGAGTTTGTGATCTACACATTACTGATATTGTACACAATAATAGCAAGTACCACAGTTTACATCACAGGTCATTCAAAAAGAAGTGGTGAGCTTTAACCCCTTGTCCTTGGACTGATAACCTTAATGGCCCTGTGTCAGCTGACCCCTTGTCCTGAATTCTTTCCAGGAAGAGCAACAGGAACAAGGATGACACATACCAAGTGACCCTAAACTGGTGAAGTGACCATAATGCCTTGCTTCCACCCTGGGGACTGCACAGAGCCTGTGGTGTCATCATGGGACCAGTTTATGCTGAGTTGTCACAGGAACACCCACAGTAATGACCAGACTCTTTGGCTGGGCTTCTGGGTGACCTTTAACACAAGGGCAGATTATTTTCTTCCCAACCCCCTGGCTAACATTTGACCACCTCCCCTTATAGTACGACTCTGAAATAGTATATTAATTCTTATTAACTTAGTTATTTATTAAACACTAGGGTGAACGTGAAGAACTTTTTGCATTGTACACCTCAAACAGTTTACATTGAAAAGCATCATTATATTTGATCCCTTTTCAGGAACCTATGAAGCTGTTCCAAGCAATATTAGGAAACAGCCCAGTGTTCCTTTTATCAAACACACTGAAATGTTGGTACAATCCTGATGACCGTCTCATTCTGCTTTCTCTGTCAATGTGTTATCCGAGTATGGCTACTGAGTGATGAATTAATATTAGGCCATTTAAATAATATTGTCTGCATGGTTGATAACATTAATCACTTGAACAGATTGGAGGATGAGTCTAATGACTACTGTGGTTAATTGACTTACCTAAAATCATAACTTATTGTTTAATGCATTCTTGATTTAACATCCTAGAAATCCAATATTCTTGGATTTAGCAGGCTTGGGGAGTTCCATGCCAAAGTTATATAATAATTGTTTACATTTTAGATATGTTTTAACTGCTTTAGATAGGAATAGACATTTTGCCCCATTTTCTCCTTTTCCCAAAATTTAGTGCAAATAAGATTATCTTCACTCTCCCTAAACTTTATTTTGTCAACAAGAAATCAGTGCTAACCAAAGTACTGTTGTTTCTTGATCTTTGTTTTGACCAAAGCAGAATGGAATGTTCCCTTGACAGTTGCTACACACAGAGACCACTGAAGAACTAAGTAATTGAGAGCAATTTGGTCATTGGTTTGTCCCAGCTATTCTTTACCTTAGTGTAAAATTGACCATAGCATCCTGAAATATGAAGGCGATAGAATCAATAAATGATTTTTCAGGAAGTGTGTATATCGGAAGAAGAGAGGATTAAGTTAAAATGTGATGTTCATCAGAGTACAATAGTCAGTGTTGAGAGTGTGTTGCTGGAAAAGCACAGCAGGTCAGGCAGCATCTGAGGAGCAGGAAAATCGACGTTTTGGGCCAGAGCCCTTCATCAGGAATGAGGACATTGCTGACGAAGGGCTCCAGCCCAAAATATTGATTTTTCCTGCTTCTCAGATGCTGCCTGATCTGCTGTGCTTTTCCAGCAACACACTCTCAACTCTGAACTACAGCATCTGCAGACCTCACTGTCTCCCACAAGAGCCAGTGTCCCTACCCTTATTATCTGTGATCCCACATGACAAATATGACTGCATATAGTAGGTAATGCCCATGAACCATATCTTATTGTGGACCATTGACTTAAGGTGGAAAACTGAAGTAAAAAGATTTTTACTGATGGGAAAAAACATCAATCGTTATGGCAAAACTATTATTCTATGATGTACTGGTATAAAGTTTGATACATTTGTGTATTCCCAAATCTGGCAAAAGTCACCCATTAGCAAAATTGGTCAGGTCTCTTGTAAGTCATTTTGTCCTTTTTAATTTCCATTTTCTGCAGCTTTGGGAAACCTATCAACTATCATTAAGGATGGAAGTAAAGAACAGAAAAGCTTAACAGGTTCTGAATGGCTCATAACTATGTCATCAGTTGCAAATGTTCTCTTTAAGTTTCTCATGGGGAAGCAGTAGAACCAAAAATGATGCCTCCTGTTGACTTTTATTATTACAAATTACAATCATGTTAAACTTTTGCTCAATTCTACTGTGAAGTAAAGGAAATAGCTTTTAAATCTTTTTTGCTTGATGTCTCATTGAATTACTGTGACACACAATCATGCATGTTAAACTAATCTACTGTATGACGAAAATACACTAGGTATGGTAATTGGTGCGTAAAGTGGAAGGTAGGATCCCCAGTGCATACATGCTGAATAAATTAAATTAATTTTGAAGTTTTTTTTGAAAGGGACTTGATTTAAACTGTTTATCTGTTTCTTATCCTTATTTGATTCAATCCAGTCCTATGCCACTTTAACAATTGTATTAATCAGATTTAAATGAATTTTTATTTCTTGCTTTCCATTTGGGCTTTCATTTATTATGTAGTTGGGACTTCTAAACTAAAGATTCAACAAGGTTTATGGCTATTGGCTGTTATTAGAGAACTAGAATTTGAGAGAAAATGGGAGAGTAGAGTTTAGTCAAGTTGCATGGAAGTGTTGACTAACATAGGCTGAGATAGTAGTGAAGGAAGAATGGGAAAGTTTCATTGTCAAGAACATCCTCTACTCTTGAGCTCAAAGATAAGCCTTGAGTGGAAGGAAGGGAATCAGTTTGCATTTAAATGTAGTAGATATTTACTAAAAGAGTAACTTGCAGGATCCCATTGACAGAATGGTTAGAGTAATACATCCTCTTCTGGAAATTGGGTTTTGAACAGCAGTGAAAATCTCTCAGTGAAGGCAATAATATTGTGAAATGAACTGAGGCAATGGCATTTTTTAGTAATGTCGGAATTGAGATAACTGAGCATCAATTTTATAGTTTCAGTCTGCTTTTTCCCCAGTGATTTGCATGAGAACTGGAAATATCACACTATTGCTGTAGGTGGCACTGTTCTGAGATGCATGCAATGGCATATCATCGAAACAGGATGGTTAGCTTTGTTTTGCATTTGAATATGCTTTCTGTGACCCAAAGGACTGGAGTGCCTGGTATTACAACTGGGAACAAGACTTGGGAAAAGTTTTTGAAAGATATTAAAGTGATGAAGTGAAATACATTCATATAATGCGCAATTTTAAAATATACAGCAGCAGGTTAAGACTTGGCATTTGTGATGAACGTAATGCATTAGATTAAAGATCTACTTGGATTACTGGGTTCAGTTTAGATCCCCACTTTAATAAAAAAAACTTAAGATGCTGGAAATTTCAACACTAACAATTATAAAGCAGACAGTAGCAAATCAGACCCAGTGTACAAATTGCAGCTGGTTGTCTCCCATCAAATTTATAGCCCTACAGTTTTTGTAAGTCCTGCCCTGAGTTATTTGAGGGTGTCCACGAAAAGGGTAAAGCTAATTTCTAAGCATAAATGGTTGAATTATGAGGAAACTTTGGCTGTTCAGAAATATTGCATTCCTGACGGAGAAAGATCAGTTGAGGATTTATAGAGGTATTTAAATTTTAGATTCCAAGTGCTTCTCCCAGCTGCTGTGGAATTTGAGGAACAGAGGCCAGGTTTAAAATGAAAATAGTCGAGTAAAATCAAGAATGTTGAGCTTTTTCTTTTAGTTTGAAGATTACAGAAATGTGTTACAGGTCACCAGTGGAGTAGATCCGAAAGCTTTTTATTAGAAAGGACCAAATCAGTTCCTTATAGCGAATTGGATTAACAGCCACAATTACAACACTGGACCTCAATAGTTTGCTGGATGTACCAGTTGATTCTGCCCAAAAATATTACGAAATATTTTAGTGCTTTAACCAACAACAGTTGTTCAAAGTGGACGTTGGCTGACTGAAATTCAGGATTGCCAATTTCCCTTTAGTACTTGAGTTCTTGAGCATTTGAATTCGGGAGTAGAGAAGCCTTCTTAGAAAGCAAAACCCACCTGGCAGTAACTGTCCTTCAGTTGCTAACATTATAAGCCTTTGTTGGGTTAAATATGCCCAGGTACACATCCGCAACACTCCCTTATGCAGTGCAATATCAGTAACCTGGAGGGAAAGATTGTTGGACTATTGCCAGACGCTACAAGCCTCTGCAGGTTCATTTCTGATGAAGGGCTTTTGCTCTGGGATGCTGCATGACCTGCTGTGCTTTTCCAGCACCACTCTGATCTTGACTCTGATCTCCAGCATCTGCAGTCCTCATTTTCGCCTACAAACCTCTACCAACTTTAAGATCCTTATCCTTTATAGCAATGGTATAAATCTGGTTGAGGGGCCTTGTGGCATAGTGGTGGTGTCCTAACTGTAGGCTAGTAGGTCCATGCTTATATCCCACCTGCCCCATACAAAGAGTCACAAAGTGTCTGAACAGGTTGATTAAAAATATCTATAAACCTTGGAAGGAAATAAACTTAAATGTCATGACCTAATTCTGAAATTTCACAGTAGCACTGCAGATATTGGGCATCCCATGCCTTTGCTATAATGAAAGCTGAGAGCTGGCCATCAGCCGTTGTTTCAGGGGTGTCAGGGATGAGTCTACAAATGCCATCAGGTAAGTGGACTCTAGTTCCACACTAGAAAAGTTGTATTCCAAGCTTTGCTAAGTCTCACATGCTAAGTTTTTTTTTTAGATGAGATTACTTACAGTGTGGAAACAGGCCCTTCGGCCCAACAAGTCCACACCACCCCGCCGAAGCGCAACCCACCCATACCCCTAACCTAACACTACGGGTAATTTAGCATGGCCAATTCACCTGACCTGCACATCTTTGGACTGTGGGAGGAAACCGGAGCACCCGGAGGAAACCCACGCAGACACGGGGAGAATGTGCAAACTCCACACAGTCAGTCGCCTGAGGCGGGAATTGAACCCGGGTCTCCGGCGCTGTGAGGCAGCAGTGCTAACCACTGTGCCACCGTGCCACCCACAAACTCTGCCTGTTCCTTGACAGTGACAGGATGATCTGTGACAGGGGCTGCTAATGCCATTTCTGTATTCAAATTCTTCCATTGCAGAACATTTCTTTGAACTAGCTTTTCTGTGAACTGACATGTGAACTGCCCTTTGGACTGGTTGCAGCCCAGACACTCTGTGACTCACTGTGCACTCATCCCAAATCAACACTATACCCTCAAAGCCATATTCTGATTCTAAAACTAACCACACTCAAAGGCATTCTGAGTGCCAGAATCTCAGCTGGTGATTGTGAGTGTCAACTCAAGAGACTACTCCCTAATCAAAGGTCTTGTATAATTCTTGCACTTCATTCTGAGGCTGCACTGACCAGGCTGAAAATCTTGTAAAGAATGGCAGGGTTGGGATGAGGAAACAGGAGTGAGGGTATCAAAAGCAAATGATCTATGACCACGCTAGCAAATTGTGAGTGAGCCAAGTGTATACTGTCATCCTAGATAATCTCAGCCACATTGAGAACAGTTGGCCTAGTGATGCAGAGCTTCATTTTCTCCAGAAAGCAGAAAGCTCAATCAATGCCGATATGCCTGTCCTTCATTAGCATTCTGCTGTTCCCTACATACAACAAATGGAACAAGAGGGTGGGCTGCATTGTGTTTGGGTGTTGTGCTTATAAAGTTTGAATATCTGAAGGCATTTGGCTAGAGCAAAGGTTGGTATGAGGCTGATAAAAATGGCGTCACTAAAGGTTAGGCATAACTCCAGGTTGCTGATGGCTAAATGTAGTGCGTTGAGAAGTATAATAAATGGGGACAGGGTGGACAGAGGATGTCACTTGAGGATGCATTCTCTGAACTTGACCAGCAATGTAACTGTTTTTGGTAATTTAGTCAGGCCTTGAGAACCAGGTTCCCTACTCCTATTCCATTTCAGAATGTGCCTTTTGGGCTTCTTAACCTTCTGTTGAAACCTAGATTTTTACTTTCAAGTCAGATCATTGTTATATACCATGAAAAAAAGAAGGAAGCCTAGTAATAGCCTCAGCAAAACTCAACTGTAAACAGTGTTCCAGTCACAGAAAACATTGACTGTTACCCTTTGCTTCCTGTCTGTCGGCCAGTTTTGGATCCAGCTTGCTACTTTGCCTTGGATTCCCTTGGCTATTACTTTTGTAATAAGCCTGCCACATATGAAACTTTGCTAAAATCCATACAGATTACATGAACAGCATTGGCCTCATCAACCCTCCTTGTCACCTCTCCAAAAAAAATTGTCATATTTGTCAAATATAACCTTCCCCTAACAAAACTCTGTTAGCTGGTCTTTATTTGTCTGAGTTTTCCAAAATGAAGTTTTACGGTGACTTCAGCAATTTGTGGCATAATTTTCCAAATATCACAATTGGACTAACTGGACAGCAATTACTCGGTCTATCACTTTCTTTTTAAACAATGACTTAAACAACTGATTTGCAGCAATTTGACACTGCCTTAAGAGAACGATTGCAGGCATGCTTAACACTAATTATGTCATTACACATGCGCTTTCAAAATTATAGTATGATTGTGTTACCAGAATGACAGTATTCCTTTAATATCTCTCTTCATGACTACTGGTGACACAGGTGTATAAATAATTTCTTACTGTTGATTTCTAAGTATGCTTTGCCTTTTTAATGTTCCTGCTTGACTGAATTGACATACAAAGCAAAGAAATCTCAGCAACTTCCAAAAAGGTCGTTTCCTGTTGCTCAGGTTTCCAAGTATTTGCTTTTTGCCTACCAGATCACTGCCTTTTGACTAAGGGCCCCCCTCCCTATTTCCTGTCTGTCCTCATTAAGTCTTGATTTGAAGTCAGTGCGTACCGAGTCTACACAAAGATAGCACTTGTTCTTTCAAAATGTTATCAAACATGCTAGATTGGCAGCTGTCATGTGTAAAGAAAACAAACAGTGCTTGAAGGGAACTTGACGACAATGTTTGCTTTATACAAGCAGGCTTTTTTTTATGACTGTAGGGGATAACTGGTGCTTTGAAGAAACTTTTTGATACAAGTCAAGCACATGAATATATATATATATAAGAGAAACTGATGAGCAAATGGTAAGTATCATGCAGCAAAACCTAACAGACTATTTTATATTTTCCTGTCTGTTACAAAGCCCCAAGGGATGTAGGATTCTTAAAAAAAAAGACTGATAAAATAATTTGGTGTAAAAAAGATCACTTCCTAAATAAGATACAAATCATCAATTGCATGCATTGAAACTCGGGCTTCAAATTCTATTTTCAATACATCCTAACGCAATGTGTTATGATTTAGATATTTTTGTAATATTTTACATACACACATGAGAATCATCAAATTTCTTATACAACTCCAATTTGGCAAAATACTCCTCAAACAGGCAATGAGCCCCTTAATTGCATATTCATTCATTCATTCATCTGTACTCTGCCTGAAGGCAGATCCATTGCTTATTGTCTCCTGATGCTTTTTCCTGAGCTATTAACTTGCCAATTTGTATCAGTGTCGAGAGTGTAATGCTTCCAATTAAACCTGTTGGACTATAACCTGGTGTTGTGTGATTTTAACTTTGTACACCCCAGTCCACCACCAGCATCTCCAAATCATAAGCCAGTCGGAGAATCAAACCTGCACTCTTAGCATCATTCTGAACTACACACTAGCCATAAGCCAACTGAGCTGGCTGACCTTATTTGTTGCCATATATAATTTCCTATTTTCGATTTGGGCCCTTTCCGCCTCTTTTTACTCTGGCAGGCAGTGAAATTCTAGTACCAGATGTGCTGGTGTGTACTATCTGCCTTATTGGACATTTCCTGCCGAACATCGACAAATTTCTAGGCCATCTATTTTTAATAATCTGATTAACTGTGACTTCCACCTTAAGTATTCGAATACCTAGATCAGGCTACAAATTAATGAGTCAAAAAGGGTGGCGCTGGAAAAGCACAGCAAGTCAGGAAGCATCCGAGGAGTAGGAGTAGGAGTAGAATTTTGGGCATGAGTTCTTCATATCTGATTAACTGTGACTTCCACCTTAAGTATTCGAATACCTAGATCAGGCTACAAATTAATGAGTCAAAAAGGGTGGCGTTGGAAAAGCACAGCAAGTCAGGAAGCATCCGAGGAGTAGGAGTAGAATTTTGGGCATGAGTTCTTCATAAGGAATGAAAGATGGCGGGGTGGGAATAGGGGTGGGGTTTATAGTGGGCAGGAAGATTGAGAGGTAGGAAAGTTCAAGAGGACGATGCTGAGTTGGAGGGAGGGTAGGTTCTGGGATGAGGCGGGGCGAGGGGAGATGTGTAAGCTGGTGAATTGCATGATGCCCTGTGGTCGGAGGCTCCCAAGGCGAAAGATGAGGCAAACTTCCTCCAGGCGTTGTGGCTTGGATTGATAGTGGAGGAGGCCCAGGACTTGCAGATTCTTGGCGGAGTGGGAGGGGGAGTTGAAGTGGTCAACCACAGGGTGGTGGGGTTGTTCGGTGCATGTGTCCCAGACATGTTCCCTGAAATGTTCTGTGAGTTGGCGTCCTGTCTCCCCGATGTAGAGGAGACCACATCCAGAACAACGGATACCGTAGATGACATGTTCAGATGTGCAGGAAAATCTCTGCCGGATGTGGAAGGATCCTTCTGGGGCCTTGGACGGATGTGAGGGGAGAGGTGTGAGCGCAGGTTTTACACCACTTGCAGTGAAGGTGCTGGGCTTGGAGGGTGGGTTGGAGGAGAGCGTGGACCTAACGAGGGAGTCGTGGAGGGAATGGTCTCTGCAGAATGCAGATTACAGGTGGGGAGGGATATGCAAATTAATGATAAACTAGTATCTGAACTCATTAAGCCCTAGGATCTCACAAGCTAGGTAAATGCAAAATTCATTTTCTGATCTGTAAATTTTCTCTCATGTTTGACCTGGATTGTGGACTGAATTTTAGTGATAATTCAGTCTCAAACATTTTGTCATCTGGAAAGAATGAGGGTCATGTAGAAGACACAGAAGCTTTAACACATGCATCAAAAGGTTCAAGAACAGCCTCTTCCCTGCTGGTATTAAATTGCTGAATGAACCTCTCTAACTTCAAATCTAATATTGACCTTGCTTTTGTGCACCTCCTGTGCAGTCATAACCTTGTATGCCTCGCTCTGTCTAAACACCCTATGATCTGTATGTCTTTGTTTGTTATGATCTGCCTGTACTGCTCACAAAACAAAACTTTTCACTGTACTTGGGTATATGTGACAACAATAAGTCAAATTAAATCAAAGGGTAGCAGATTGATAGATTCCTGATTTGAGGAAGATCATTGTAAAAGCTACAGTGCTGGCAAAAGCAATGGGCTAGGGCACTGCTGTTTGATCAATGTACAGTTTGTCAGTAGATGCTTATATGTAGTCTGACCTGACGAACCTCCACAGAACTGTAAGCTTCAGCTTTCATTTCCATGATTCTATATTCCTTTCTTTTCCCTTCAGCTTTTTCCTCTTCCAATCTCAGTTCAGCTCCTGTGGTTGAGAGATTGTGGGATTGTCCATACTGTAGTCAAAAATCTGTAACTGCAGCTTGTTGAACACTTCCTTCATTGGTAATGACTTTTTTTCCCCTCTGCTGAGTGGCTCCCAGCAGCAATGAGGCTGGGGCCAAGACATCAACGGACGAGAGGAACGAATTTTCCAAATTATGGACTGATGCGCTAGTGCTCTTACGCATCACACCACAATTTATTCTCAGTCTTCAGCTTATGTTGATGTGATGTGATGTATGGAATCAAAAGAGTAATCAAGAAAGAAGAGTCTATGTACTTTTTAAACATCAAATTTACATTACGAAGAGTTCTTGCTGTGTTTGTAGAGCTAGTTGTCATCTTGGACATTTATCTTGGCTGTTAGTGCTCTGAAAAGATACAGATTTGTCATATTTCTATTATTAGGAATCATCTGCTTCTTATGAGAACATAAGATCTTGATCACCTGTTGTCTGCAGATTGCTAAAGAATAACAGTGGTGGTACCTGATGTAATGGAGTTGTTGGGAGGAAGTGTTCTCTGATGAGGAAGGGTTGGACAGGCTTGGCCTCTACCCATTGGAGTTTAATATGATAAGAGGTGATCATAAGAAGACAGTTAAGATCCTGAGGACTTGACAGATGCTTTAAAAAAAGGTTTTTCCTTGTGGGGAAGATTCAAACTAGGGAACAGAGTTTATAAAGAATTGTCTTCCATTTAAAACAGGGATGAGGATAATATTGTTTCTCACAGAAGGTCTTTGAAACTTTCCTCTCCAGAGAGTGGTGGGGGGGAGAATCATTCAGTTTTTAATGTAGTGGTATGTTGATACTTGACAAAGAAGTACTCAGAGTATCAGGGTAAGTAGGGAGGTGCAGTTTCAGGCTGAATCAGAGCAGTGTGATCTTATTGAATGGCAGAGCAATCTCAACAGGGCTAGTGGACTACTCCTGTTCGTTGCTTGTATGGTATCCACTATATTCAATATAAACAAGATTTTGTTTGTGTGTTTTCAAAACCATTTATTGCTATCTTCATAAATTAGTGTAAGATTGGTGATTGTTACTGAATCAGACCCTTTGTGGTTAAATTTGCTCTTTCAGAACATTATGGTGTTCAAAATAATAATACTTAAAAAAAAGACAGATCTCTGCTAGTAAAGAAAGTAAAGCCCAAGTAGAAAAATAATTACAATGTAATGTATGACTCATGCATCTCCCCATTTACTTATATTACTCGGAATGTGACCATAACCTCTTGTAATTCTTCGAAGCACAACCATCTCTGCTCACACATTTACCAATGACATGTACTGTTGTTATCATTTCTTTTCAATTCCAGGAAAATATTAAGGTTTTCAGTGAATGTGCATGAATCGTTTTATTTTGTGTCACTTCTCTTAGGAAACAGCTGAAGTATAGTTTTACAGGTCAGGGTCAGGTTGCCAAAATGATTGCAACAGTAAAGTACACACATTAATGGTGCAACATATTAGAGGGACAGTTACTGTCCCCACAGCTGTGATAGAGAGATGCTCAGGTCTTCCATTTCACCACGTTACTGGAATGCATGTCATGCTGTAAGATGTTCAGAGAGAATTTTAGGTTCATTCTTCTACATTGTACATCAATGGTAAAATCAAATAGAAAAGAGGTATAAGTCTACATTGCCTTGTCCATTAATGTCCTTAAGCCTGACAGTTGAATCATATTTGTCAATCTGCATCTAAGCTTGATGGTGAGAGAGAACAAAGATAACTTTCTTTATGGATACATAGAACAGTACAACACAGAACAGGCCCTTTGGCCCACAATGTTGTGCCAGCCTTTTAGCCTACTCTCAGATCAGACTAACCTACTTACCCTTCATTGTAATTTCTTCCAAGTGCCTATCCAAGAGCCGCTTAAATGTCCCTAAAGTATCTAACACTATTACGACTGCCAGCAGTGCATTCCATGCACCCACCACTCTCTGTGTAACAAACCTACCTCTGACATCTCCCCTAAGCCTTCCTCCAATCACCTTAAAATTATACTCCCTCGTGATAGACATTTCCATCATAGGCTATCCACTCTATTGATGCCTCTCAACACCTTGTCCAACTCTATCAAGTCACCTCTCATCCTTCTTTGCTCCAATGAGAAAAGTCCTAGCTCCCTCAACCTTTCTTCATAAGACATGCCCTCCAGCCCAGGCAGCATCCTGGTAAATCTCCTCTGCATCCTCTCTAAAGCTTCCACATTTTTCCAATGATGAGGCAACCAGATTATAGGTTATTCAGTTTTATAGCTCTTTCCATCCACCTCCCCCTTGTTATCTACTCAGTCAATTATTGGGTCACTTAATCCCAGTCACTGTTTAGCAACTTGTTATATTAGCAATGTTAATTTAGAGGTGAACTATTGACTGGTAAGACTGGGGAGAAAATTGAGGATTTTGTATAAATACAAAAATTAGAAACATACCAGTTTTATTGATGTGTTTACTCATTTCAGCAATACATAGTTCATAAATAGGCAGATTCCTGACTGTAATCAACCAGCTAATTAGCAATTCTTGCAAAACCCAGAACATAGTGTCCAACATCAGACGTGATTCCTGATTGGACAGCATTTGCTGAACAATGCTGAATGTTCTAAGAATTACACTGGCAACAAATTTAAGATTATCAGTGAGATTTGCAACGTGATTGACTGAATGTTGGCTAAGAGCCACACACTGTCATGTGCAGGGGTTTGCCCTTGATAAACAAAATAAAAGATGTTCATGTATTGCAAATTGTTTGATTAAACAAAACCTTGTGTGGTAATTATTCCCTTATGCATTCTGCTTGGTAATGCCATGACGTTCCAACCAATTAGCACCCTTTTTCTCATTGTTTAAATTATGATTCCCTTGTGGTATTTTGTGTTATTGCTACCAATCCTGATGCAAACGTTCTTTTGTTAAATTCTACAGTATTAATTATACAATATTAATGTTCGGACATATATTTTATCGAATTTTTTTTGTGAGCTGCTGATTTTGTTTACAGATCTGAGACTCTGGAATGAACTCACACATGAGCAATACATAGCTGTTGAATTCAATCGTAGTTGATGTAAGGTCAGTCAGACTTAAGCAGAGAGGCATTTGGCACAAGAAATAACAACCAGCAACAACTTTCATTATGTAGAGCAGTGTCCTGAGGTATGTCGTTGTGATATAGAATGAAACAAATAGACATTGATCCCGGTTGTGAGTTTGAGTAGAGTGAGTGAGGTAGTTAAGTGAAAAGGGAGGGAAGTGCTCTTTTGCTTTTTATAATTTTTGCCTCTGCAGAATTTGGATCCTTCTGTGTTAAAGGGGAATGGGCTTGCTATTTGGTGAGTGTCTGTTAACTGTTTAAGGTTTATTCACAAGTTTTAAAACAGTTATAGGAATTGACGATAAGGTTAGTAAAAAATATTAAAAATACACTGAATGAAATAACTAAATAGTGCAGTAAAATACATTAAGGATGGCGGGACAGGTAACATGTCATGGCTGGCTGCTGGGGTGATCCAGGGCAAACCTGTCTGCAGTAAGTGTTTGCAGCTCAAAGAGCTTTAACTTATGTAAAGGCCGACATGCAAGGATTTAGGAAGCCACCTGGATATTTTATATCAGGACAAGTTTACACCACTTAAGAATAGGGTCTTCTGATTTGATCAAGTTTGACAGTGAATGTGGCTACGTATGAGTCAGATACAAGAGGGCAAAAACTCAGTAGACTTAGCCTTGCAATTGTTCAAAAGGCTTAAAATTGTAGGGAGATCATACTTAAATCACACAAGTCTTTGTTTAATCAAAATAATTGCAATACCTGAACACCTCCTGCAAGAGCGAGGGCAGATGAATGAACTAACCATTGCACCATGGCCATTTTACAAGAAGCCGTTTCGCTGGGGGAGCAATAAGGAATGGAGCAGTAATGGAAGGGGACAGTATAATGAGGACATTTACACTGTTCTCTGCAGCAAATAATATGCGTCAAGAAGGCTGTGTTCCTTGCCCTGGGTTATGACACCTGCTCAAGATTGAAAGGAACTTAGAGAGAAGGAGAGGGTCTAGTTATCAAGGTCCATATCTGTGTTAATTGCTTAACTAACAGAAAGAAAGAGGTTCTGCATAGTTTTCATAATGATTTAGGTGCCAAATTAAGGAGCAGAATATCAAAGGTAAAAATCTCTGGATTATTATCTGAATCATGTGAAAATTGGCAAAGGGCAAAATGGAGAAATAAATCCATGGTTCAAAGATGGGCATGATAAAAATGGGCTTTAGTTTGGAGGAAAAGTGGGAGCTACACAGTATGTGCCTCACCCATGTCAGGGACCGGGTAATGTTCTAGTTAACTGCATAATGGGAACGAGAGAGGGTATTAAACTAAATATTGGGAACAATGGATCAAATTTGGGAAGAAGTGGTAAATCAAAGAGAATCAAGGATATTAATATGGGAAATGAAAAATATACCATGACAGAAAGGGATAGCATGCAAATCCCAGTAAGTCAACAGATAAAGCTAGGGGTTACAAAAATAATAAAAGGTCAAAATCAAAGCCTCGGTGAATGGATCCAAATAATGTTCAAAACAAAACTGATATTGATTTCTCTTTGCACAAAGTGTGATCTAATCACAGAGACATGGATGCAGGATGACATAGGTTGTACCAGAATACTGAAGGGTACAGGAGGTTTAGGAAGGACAGGAGGCTAGGAAAAGATGGAGAGCAGAGTCTCTTAATTGTTGATAATGGTAGGACAGTAGAATAAGATGACCTAAGTTCAGAAAACCAGAGTAGAGAGATGGTTTGGATAGAAATGGTTTGGATAGAAATGAGGAATGATAAGGCAAGGGGTCCCTTGTCTGAGTGGTACAAAGCCCCCTACAGTACCTATATGGCAAGGTGCAGTACAAAGGAAAAAATAATGTGAGCTTGTCAGAAAGGTATGGTGATAGTCATTGTGGATTTTAATAAGATAAGCACATTCTGGGACCAACCTGAGAGCATGGTGCACTAGATATGGTATTGCACAATAAGATAACATTAGTTATTGGACCCATAGTAATAGAATCTCTGGGTATTAATAATTTTAATTCAATTGAGTTCGGCATTCAGTTTGAGAGAAAGAAGAGTGGGTCCAAAACTACTATTTTAATCTTAAATTAGGGCAATTAAGAGGGTATAAAAACTAAGGCGAACTGGCAAATTAGGTTATGGTATAAGTTAATAGAGATGCAATGACAGACATTTAAAGGATGTTTCAGAATACACAGGATAGCTACATAGGAGAAAGTGAGGACTGCAGATGGTGGAGATAAGAGTCGAGAGTATGATGCTGGAAAAACACAGCAGGTCAGGCAGCATCCGAGGAGCAGGAGAATCAACATTTATGCCCAAAAACAAACAGTAAGTGTTTGTAAAGATATTCATAAAAGAAATAGTTAACAGAACATGTGCTGGTCCTATTGAAGTGAGTCTGCTGAATTAATAAGGGAAAGTAAGGAGTTGGCAAATGAGTTGAATAGGTATTTTACAGTTTGCACAGTAAAGGATATTAGCAATATCCCAGAAATATTTGAAAGTCGAAAATGGAAAGGAAGGAGGATGCAAGAAAATTACAATCGTTAAGGAGGTGGTAGTGTGCAAATTGTTAGGGCTGCAGTCTCGAACATCATGTAAGTAAATGGTAAAGGATAAAAAAAAGTCCTGATGGATAAATTACCAGGAGTTGAATGCCCATCAACTAGACCACTAAGCACAATATTCTTCTCTGCCTCCCCAATGAAGCTATGGTATGTGGTAAGTTCTTTAAAATTGGTAACTAGGAGATACACCACTGCTGAACTGACCAGTCGGGCTGAATCCTCCCATGTTTTGACTAAGTGTGGTTGAATCATTAGCTAACAGAGGCAGAATTACTCACCACTGTTGGAACAATCGAGCATTGAACCAAAGGTGTTTCAATTCAAACACTGAAAGCGAGGAACTGCCTGTTAAAGTCTAATGCTTGACCATTATTACAGAGCAAATGACCAAGAAAGTAAAACTGGCACTTCAGTTCATGGTCATGGAACTGGGGGTCCTTGTAGATGGCAATTTGGAGAGAAGGGCTCTCCTCTTTTCTATGGACTGCCAAAAGAACCATTGCACCAGATGCTGCTAGCCTGGACTGAGAGAGCCACCTGGATCAGTGCTGTGTCTCCAGTTGGAAGAAACATCCAACAACATTGAAATAAGGTCTCTGACTTTTTACATTCTGTGAGGGTGACAGCCACCATCTTCTCTCTGCTACTTCACAATCAATGTAATTCTGTCATTGTACACACTTCACACCAAGGCTAAAGATCCACCTCTCGCACTATTGCACACAGTATTTTCACGCAATGGCTCTCACCCATCTCATTCTCCTCCAAGCTACTAGCTTTCCTGTCCTGTGCACTTCCTACTGACTCATTCAGGAGACAATACCACCTCTCCTGGTCCTGCACTGCTGGTAACAGCTCATTTATCCACTTCTACCATGATCAATTCCTCCTGAGCCATTCTAGAGTTGATTTAGGAGAAAGTGAGGACTGCAGATGCTGGGGATCAGAGCTTAAAAATGTGTTGCTGGAAAAGCGCAGCAGGTCAGGCAGCATCAGGGGAGAAGGAGAATCGACATTTTGGGCATAAGCCCTTCTTCAGGAATGTGGAGGGTGTGCCAAGCAGGCTAAGATAAAAGGTAGGGAGGAGGGACTTGGGGGAGGGAGGTTGGGAATACGATAGGTGGAAGGAGGTTAAGGTGAGGGTGATAGCCCGGAGATGGGACCTGCAATCTTCTTCTTGATCAGCACCGCCTTCTTGACCTGCAATCTTCTTCTCGACCTCTCCGACCCCACCCCCTCTCCGGCCTATCACCCTCATCTTAACCTCCTTCCACCTATCGTATTCCCAACCTCCCTCCCCCAAGTCCCTCCTCCCTACCTTTTATCTTAGAGTTGATTTATGAAACCTCCCCCCTCCCCATCCCTACAGCACTCCAAGCCTTCCCATGTTTTATCAGATCCCTGCCTTATAGTTAGAGTTGGCCTTATTTACAGTCATTATCCCTTCTGTATCCCAGCCTCCTGACTACAATTCCCAAATTTCAATTTCCCACTTTTGCAATACAGCATGGACTGTCCCATGATAAGTCGCTTGACATTGATTGTGGCCCAAACTACCAGGAATGACAGTCGCTAAGCTCCTCAACTGTGCATCAGACAATGCCCTTGATGACCGTGGTGGCACCTCCTGGCTGCCCATAGCCCCTTCACTTGGCCAAGGACTACTCTCCTTGGACTTTTTGAAATGATGATTTGGTTGAAGCCCATGTATTGTGGTTGCTGTGTAAGCTGCTAGCACATGCTGTTGGTGATATTGATGTAGCTCAACACTATGCTCCAACATATCCCTGCATCTTGACTGTTCAGTGTTAGCAACCATGACAGGCTGCCTGACTTTCTGTCTGTGCGAGGCAGGTACCTGATGCTCTTAGTTGTGTTAGAGTTGGAATTCTCCATGCTTCTATAATCATGAAAAGAGGTTTTCTGGCAGGCCGATCATTTCAATGCACATCGTCATCAGCATTCTCTTCTATACGTCCCCATCAAAGACCTTATCTGTTTTACGTCCAGCAGAATTTGTCTGAAACATCACCCTCCAGTACAGCTGCTACACATATTGGCACCATTTCCCTATGGCATTTTGTTTTATTCATTCACCAGATGAGGGCATCACTGGCTGGGCCATAAATTAGCCAGAGGGCAGTTAAGAATCAACCACATGGCTGTAGGTCTAGAGTCACATGTATCCAGAACAGGTAAGGAAAGCAGTTTGGTTCACTAATCTCCTTTAGGGAAGCAGATAGGTTTTCTCCTGACAATCAACAATGGATTCATGATCATCACTAGATTTGCAATTCCATATTTTTACATTAAGAAAAGTGATATCTGACATAATGGGATTTGAACTAGGTCTCGGAATTAATGGTCCAGTAATAAAATCACGAGGCTGTTCCTGCCTAGTGATTCATTATGTGCAAACCTTGGCTCTATTCCAGTCTCTGAAGTTCATGGCTGCCAGTATCTGAGCTAGTAGCTGTAATTGCAAGATTCATTCTTAGTGCCTCTTCATCACCGTCTTGAGATTGCTCTTCCCTTCCTATTGTTCTGCTGAGGCTGTTTAGGTAACATTCCTTGACCATATTGAAGCGCAAAAAGATAAGGGGAGACTAAATGGAGGCAAAGTCTTCCAGGGTCAGAGCAATGGTATTTTTCAGGTGAGGCGTGTGTGGAGAAGGCAGCAATTTACCATAACTAACAATGGTCTTAGAGCACCAGATGTCACTGGTTCTGTGGCATCTTTTCTGTTTATTTGTCACAGTATATTTGTGAGAGTGCTGTAAACAAGATAGTCCTGGAGAGGACAGAATGTCAATGAGTATGTGTTGGTTGATTTGAGATGAGATGTACTGATACATTCACTCACTCAAGCAACCCAAGTGATGTTTATAATACAGTAGTTCTATGCCGTTACAATGTTCTCAGGACAGTATTCTGGCCATTTACACCTGCTTCCATTCCCTTCTGACACCGTTTGAGTGTGTATAGAAGAAGTTTAGCATCCCTGTGGTCATCCTTCTTGACCGTCATCCCACTGACCAGTGTCTCCAGGTTGCTGCAACTCTTTCTCTCATATAATATTGCAAACCGTGGTGATTTCTTAGTGTTCCAAAGTGAGTATTCAGCAGTCTCTAGTGCATCGTTGTAGCTTTTTATAGGTAGTGTGTTGGTGAGAAAGGGAAAACTGTATGGAGTACATGGTTTGCTCACAATACTCTTCAGCTTCCAATGGTGCACATAGGCATCCAGCTTTATAGAGAGGAATCCAGTATGGGATCCACTCACGGTTACATAATAATCATGGATGGCTGCACCAATTTTACATGCTATCCACTTCATTTTGAAATGTTATAGAAAGTTGATAAATCATGATCCCCATGCCCAATAGCCAGGGTTCACAAACTTAGTGGTCGTATACCTTTTTATGTCTGTGATTATTGGGGTATATACATTTTAAAGGAAAATCTATCTCATTGGTAGTAAAATTGTAAATATGACAACAACAACACAAGACTGTCCTAGTTAACACTGACCTTTGCAATTCAAAATAGAAACAAGTAAGAAAATCGATCTTTGTGCAGTATTACTAAGATTGGGGTTTAGGCCTACTAATTGCACCAGGCTTAAGAGAACTTTACAACTCACGATGGTGTAACTACCTTGGGACAGTTTGACTCCTAACAATGCCTGAAATAGAAAAACAATCCTTTCCTTGAAGTTCACATTCCTCAACGTGATGAGCACAGCAAAAACAATTCAAAAGATTTGAGTGCAGTCAATATAAAAACCCTTGCATTCTGAATTTAGAAGAAAAGCAAAATTGATTTTTGCCAACCAGAGATTTGAAGCTCAATATTTGTTTCTGTTTTGCACTATCAATTGAAAGGGAAAGAAGTGAAGAGAGCGCTCAATCGAGTGCACAACCACAGTGTAATTGCAATTATCCAACTCTTCCTTGAGGAAGATGATTGAAGTTCTGTAATTACATGGTTGAAGCCCTGTAGCTATAAAGCTGAAAAAAGAAATCTTTTTATTGGAAGCTTCCATCTACTGTTGCATATTGCTCTTATAGAATCATATAATCCTTACAATGTGGAAACAGGCCCTTTGACCCAACAAGTCCACACTGACCCTCCAAAGAGTCGCCCACCCAGACCCATTCCCCTACCCTATTACTCTACGTTTACCCCTGACTAATGCACCTAACCTACACATCCCTGGCCACAATGGGCAATTTAGCCTGGCCAATTCATCTAATTGCACATTTTTGGAGAGTGGGAGGAACCCAGAGCACCCAGAGGAAACCCACGCAGACATGGGGAGAATGCGCAAACTCCACAAAGACAGTCGCCCAAGGCTGGAATCGAACCCAGTTCCTGGCGCTGTGAGGCAACAGTGCTAACCACTGAGCCACCATGCTGTTTCCCCCTCCCAACCCCATGGTGCAGCTCCCTCCACCCCCCCCCCCCCCCACTCTCTTTGGGAAAAGTAATCCAGCAGGGCTAAACTCACTTCTGATGGATATATGTTGATGGATACACATCAAAACCTTTTGAACTCTGGCGTGTTGACATGACAAGAGGGTCCCCAGCATCCTCAATCAGTTAATAATTATGTTATCTGTATCCATAGATTACTGGAAATTAGAGGTTGCAATATATGTTGATGGATACACATCAAAACCTTTTGAACTCTGGCGTGTTGACATGACAAGAGGGTCCCCAGCATCCTCAATCAGTTAATAATTGTTATCTGTATCCATAGATTACTGGAAATTAGAGGTTGCAATGTGGGATGGCTTCAAATCTTTCTCTAGTAAAGCATATGAAAACTTCCATGAATATAGGACTCATTCCTCCACATCTCCAAGAAAAGTATTTGGTCATAATTACCACTGCTGCACACAGATTAATTATCTTTCCTCCTGGTCTTTATCCAGAATTTACAATAAGGTGTAATTTCTCTAACATTTAACATCACAGCAAACGTATCGTATTTTTATGTCAAGGGCAAATGTGACCACAGCTTTCAACTGTAATGATATCTTTAATGACCCTTATCTAAATGACTTTTTTTGATTTTATAATGATATAATTGATCCCTTTTTTGGTTTGTGATTTGTTAGTTCCATTCACTTTGAGCTTTGAGATGCTTATCTTAGAGTTTGGAAATTGTTTCTTACCTTCATTAAAACATTTCCACAGTTATCACTACTGTATCCAGTTTAAGATATCGATTTTCCATGTTGCCATTACAGCTTGGGATTGTTTATTGTTCTTTAAGGATCAGTTCTGAATGTTACCTTATCGGCCATTTGCTGTGGTTTCAAATATTTGTTCAACTTCTCTCTTTTAGTTGGATAAGAACATAAGGAGAGGTTTTTAAATGACAGCACTGTACTTATGAACCACAGGTATGCATCTTGGATTCATAGAAAATTAGCTTCTGTTTGTGTGGTTTCACCATATGAGATTTACTCACCATGGGGAAAGGGTAAAAACATTAAGTCTCCATAAATTGCTCTTCTGCTTCTCAATGTAGCCACTTGTAAACTCTCAATGGTTGAAGATCAGCTTCTTTGTTTTTGTAGATGGCTTACAAAATGGATAAAATCCATTTGAAGTTCTAGCCTGCACAAATTGGTCCAAAAACACCAAACACCAATCTGCTTTGAGTAAACAGTTCATATCAGTACTACACTATAGGAACAAGTTTTAATGGGCATTTTCCATTTGCTCACCATGATGAAATATTAACAGAAAGCTCAGATAAAAGTAATTCTATTGAATTTTTTCAGTGTTTCTGTAACTTCATTTGAAGTTACAGGGATTCAGGGAAATGCACTGCTGACGAATTAAACACTTATATCACTAGTGTATTCATTTTTACGACTTAAAAGTGAGATAACCATGGAGCAAGTATAGGAAGCTCCTTCTTGCTCCATTATGGTTGAGTGACTTATTGTCTGGCTCTTGAAAGAACATATATGGCAGAGGTGTACAGTGCCTGTCCTGCAGACTTAATGTTGTGTATTTTGTAGATTTTTCTGATGCATGATTAGCACAGTGTCACTCTTAAGTGGAATGAGGCGATTGTTGCTATTGAGGTCTCTATTCCAGAGATAAGTTATGTGTAAGTAAGTGGTGGGAATGTAAATAAAATTCGTCAAACAATGCAATTGGTATTTCCATTTAGAAGCAAGCAGGACTTCAAAGGTAGTAATCGCTGGGTTATTTTCACAGTCATACATTTGTGAGTACAGAAAAGAAGGATACAGCAGATGAATGTATGGATATGAGATGGTGCAGGAATGACAGCTTTAGATTTCTGTCACATTGGGAGCAGTCCTGGGGAGATAGCACTGATACAGGACAGATGGGTTGTACCTGAACAGTGCTGAGACATGTCTTTGCTGGGCAGTTTGCTAGTGCTAGTGAGGAAGGTGAAACATTTTCTTGCCATTCAGAAAAAAATACAGTCTGGCCATTTGTTCAAACTGTGTAAATACAGTTGCCAGATGACCTCATTATGGATGCTTAGCTGAATTCCAATATTAAGTAATGGGCTCAGATCAGCAGGCGTATGTTTACTCAGCTTGAAACGGAATTATAGTTTTTATTGTTTGATATGTTTATTATTATGTAATTATTTTTTCTTTTTGATCTTGTTTACTAATGCCTGTTTGTTTATTTGCACAAGATCATGAGATGTGAAGTGAATCAGAGCTGTGTTCATTGATTCTATGAATAGCTGTGGTTGGTTGACACTTTTTTGAGATCTTAAGGTGATCAATATTTTTCAAAAGCAGATTTTCAAAATCACTTTGCTTGTGTCAGTTTCAGGAGCATTTTTAAGACTTGTTCAACTGGCTATTAGCTCATTGATGCCATATATTAGGGATACTGAGAGATTGGGTGGATATAGAACATAGAACATATGAAGAATTCTTGGGGACATGGAAGGGGCCAAGGGAATATAGAAAGGATAAATGAGGCATAAGGAATATTAGAGGATATCGCAACAATTTATAAACTTGCCTATCAAATGTTTCTTGAGTCCAGCAGACTTTCTGTGACATTTGCTGAATTGACTTATCTGTCCCAAGTTTTGTCTTATCTTGGGGTACTTGAAGTGTCATTACATATAAGGTCAGGGCCTCACGTGGGAAAGTGAGACTAGTATATTTTTGATGGTTTGGACTTGATCAGCCAACTGTTCTGTGTTGTATGATTCTTTGATTCAGTTTGGACTCCCACAGTCTTCAGGAATCCACCTCACAATATGAAGATACCAAAAGCAAGGAGATTTAAACTAATTGAAAATTCTACAAAATATACAGGATTTAGTCTACAGGCAGGCACTGTAGATCTCTGCCACTTTTGTTCTTTCATGAGTTAAATAATCAGTCACTCATCCATAATAGAGCAAGAAGGACCTTCCTATATTTGCTCCATGGTCATCTCATCTTTAAGTAGTAAACTGCTGTAACATTTAGGGAAAGTCCGGTTGTGACTGATCACATGTTCTAATCTGACAAAAGTAGTGGCTGGCAGAATATGTCTGAGAAACTCAAAATTGTAGTACCAAAAAACTCCACTTTGGCTTAGAGTTGTAGAAGTTATACAGCTTTAGTTGATTATGTCTGTGCCAACCGTTACCCATCCATCTATTCTAATCCTACTTTCCAACACATGGCATATAACTTGGTTTTGTGATGGCATTTCATGTACTCACCTAAATAGTTCTTCGAAGTTTGAGCATTCCTGGCTCCACACTCCTTTTAGGTAGTGAGTCCAGATACCCAAAGCACTAGGTGATTTTTCCCAGGCTGCTTCACTGCATGCTGACTGCAGGACACTCTTGCCAGACTGCTTCATTTTTTCATTTGAAAGATATACTTTATTTGTAAAAAGTTATTTATACATAGAAAGTCACTAAAGCACAAACCAAAGTCATCTTTTACTTGTGCAAGATTATTTTCACATATATTTGAATATGCAGGGCACTTCAGGGCGCTGTTCCCACACTCCTTCACTGCAATGCTAACTGCAGAACACTGTTCCCAGACTCCTTCACTGTAATGCTGACTGCAGGACATTATTCCCTGATGTCGTGACTCAGATTTGCTCTGATTCTGAAATTAAATTTCAGCCCAGAGTTCCATATTTACATTGACTTTTGTGTCATCCCTGAACAGTTTAACACTAATTTTAAGGTTGGGATCCTGACAAGATAAACAGTTCTTTTCTATCCTATCCACATGTATCATTTTAATACTTCAATGAGACCACCCCTTAGTCATCTATACTCAGTGGATTATAAGATTAACATGTTAAATTCATCTTCATAATTTAACATTTTTAGCTCTAGTCATACTGGCAGGCGTATGCTCTGGCCTTGGACCTTATACGAAACCAGTAAATGGGATTGAAAACCAGCCACTCAGAGGAAATACTTGTAAATATCTTTACTTAAAAGAAAATAGTATTTGAAAACTAAAATAAACTAATTGTGTCAGGAGTGATCTCCAATAAAAAAAATACAGCCAAAGCAAGTGTGGCACACATTAAAATGAAATGGAGTCGATTAACGATTGAATTTCTTTTGTGACCTGAATGATTGTTAGCCGCCATAAATGGATTTTGATGAATCTGTGCTGCAGCCGTCCAAGGATAGTATGTACTAGAAGCTTCTTTGATTCACTTTAATTCCATCTGTGTGTGTAGTCTTAATATTTTCTGCTTCATACATTCCTCTCACTGGAAATATTACAGAATATTGTGAGTAGGAAATGTATTGATTTCGGTCTATTTTTCCTCTTTTTCAGGAAAGTGCTTGTGAAATATTATTCTTGCTTTCAAGTAGAGTAGCCCTTATGTTTTTCACACAGACAATTGCAGTGGCAGAGTGCAGTGATGAATCCTTATTATCACTGCTGTTAAATCTTCACTCTTGTGAGAGCAGAGAGTTACAGAGCACTCGACAGGAAGCGTTCTGTTTATGTGATTGATCTGAATTGCAACAAGGGATGAATCTGTGGCCAAAAATAGAAAGCAATTTATGCAGCTGTGCGTGAAATAGGTTTGTGTATAATTCCTGCTTCATTCAGCCTGCCCTGAAGAGCTCTCACCAAACCCAGAGGATTTGCATTGCATTAGGCAACTGCTCAAATGGAAATCTCTTTACTGCTCAGTGGTACAGGGAGCTAATAAATAAAATGACCCTGAACACAACACTAGATTTTTTTCTACTTTTTTTCCTCTTTCATGATTGTTGATGCAGCTCAAATACAAGATTTTTTTTTGACTGATAACAATCCTTAAGACACCCAGAGGATAAATTCCAATTCCAGTTGTTTTTCTAATTTCTAAAAATCCTTCAGTGCAGAACGTGGCCATTTGGCCCTATGGGTGTGTATCCAATGAATTCCACTTCGAGAAGTTTTTTTTTCTTCATCCCGAGCACAAGCTGCTCAGTCACTGCTTTTCTCTTTCCATTCTCTTCAAGTTTCGTTTTGAGGTATAGATCACCAGATACTGCCAATCCATAAGTGCCACACTCAGGAGGAACTTTTTGTATGACAGGCTAAACATTTTGTGTCAACAGACTGATCAATCATGGACAATATCAAGAATGATCTTGTCCACATTTAAGATGAAGAGAAGTATATATCTGGCAGTAAGAGAGTATAGCGGAAAATGTGTTGCTGGAAAAGCGCAGCAGGTCAGGCAGCATCCAGGGAACAGGAGAATCGACGTTTCGGGCATAAGCCCTTCCTCAGGAAGCCATTCCTGAGGAAGGGCTTATGCCCGAAACGTCGATTCTCCTGTTCCCTGGATGCTGCCTGACCTGCTGCGCTTTTCCAGCAACACATTTTCGGCTCTGATCTCCAGCATCTGCAGACCTCACTTTCTCCTCCAGTAAGAGAGTATATACAGGTGAATAGTTCGTTTTTGTTTATATAGTTGCATGTACTGTTGAATTGCAACTTCAGCTAAAAAAGTAATTGTTGCTCATTTCCATTATGACCTAATGGCCAGGAGGACGTTGTGATGAGGAATTTCAGCCAAAGTGTCTCAGATGGGTAAATGGTGAAGAATGGGAATCCATACTGATAAAGTGAACTTATCAATGAGAACTGGAGCCTGAGTAGCTAATTGAACCTGAGAGGTTTGAACTCTTTGACTGAATTTTATCAACCCCTGGGTGTGAAAGGATGGTAGACTGGTGTTGGTCAAACAACAGGGAGCTGTGTCAGGAAGCTCCAAAATGCATCCCTGCCATTGAGGGAGGTATGGAACTACGTTGTATAATTGAGGCCCCATTTCAGGGTCAATACATAAGGCCACTCTTGCAATTTGAGGAGACTGTTAACATCATGTCAACCCACTCGGCCTACAAAGGCTCCATGGGCCACAGAAATGGCTATAAGTGGGAAATGGAGCTCCTACTGTCTCAGTGATCTCCATGAAGGGTGTTTTCTTCTGAAAGACACAGCATAAAACCCTTGGCTAACCTAAATTTTACTTTTTAATTTAATTGTCTGCAGAGATCATCATTTTGAGGCATCCTTGAGCTTACTTCAGAGCTGGCCAACCCTCTGATTAGGACACCGCCATCAATTACCAACAGAAACATAAAATGCTGGAGAACACAGCAGATCTAGTAGTATCTGTGCAGCGAGAAGCAGAGCTACCTATTCGAGCCTGATATGTCTCTTCTTCAGAGCTGCCATAAATTAGCAGGAAGCCTATGGTAAAATTGCTGAGGTGATATTGTTGCTGGTAAATGCAGGTTTCATTCCTGCTTCTTGACCCAGTGTCAAAGTCCAGAACCTGTGGCAGATTTCAGCCCTATGCCTCAGTTCTGTATCTTTACTATTACGAGCTTTTTGACACCAAACCATTGGAGAGATCTCGAATTTCTCAGTATGTTGTTGAATTGCACCGATGTAGTATGAGAACACTGAAGCACTGAAAGAGGTTATTATTAAATGTGTCAGATTGTTCATGCACTGTGATCTAATATGTAAGAAATTTCTCACTCCTGAATGATCCCTGCCATTTTTGTACTCCTCCAATGCAAGAAAAATAAACACTTCAAAATTGTTTTGGGGCGCGGAGTTTTGTAAAATTCTGGCTTGAATTCCTTATCTGTCATCAGGGAATGCTTTTAATGTAGAAATGATAGAAACAAGAGTTGGCTAATCAGCCCATCAGGCCTGCTGTACCATTTAATATGAGCATGGCTGATTGGACACTTCAATTCCTTCTGCCCACAATATCATCAAAACTCTTTACAGCATTGGTCATCAGAAAAGTATGAACCTTTATTTCAAATTTAACTTCCACAGCCGCACTGGGGTACAGAATTCCAAAGCTTCACAACCTTCTGAGTGAAACAAATTCGCCCCATCCCAGTCCAAAGAAGTAGCTCCTTTGTATTGAAATTGAGTCCCCTGGTTTTATTCCCTAGCCTGGAGAAATATCTTGCCTGCATCTACCCTTTCTGTGTCTTGAAGTATTTTATAGATTTTTTTTAAAATTGGCATTTTTTTTATTGTACAAAAGAGTGAGCAAAAGATATTTTTTTGTATGCATCTTAACATTTCAATTCCAGTCGTGGGTGGGATATATGGTCATTTTTATTTTCTCTCAAGTAATACCTTAGGCACACCACTGAATAAATGTTGGCTATTTTAAAGCCCTTGAAATGTCAAGGCTGCTGTGAAGGCTACCTAATAAATTCCACTAAAAATGTAGCTGGTGGTGAGGAAATAACAGACAGTTGAAGTATTTTTTGTGGAGGTGATTGCAATGAAAATGACTTCACACAATTTGAAGAAAATAACAATTTTTTTCCACCCAGTGTTGAAGGAAGTGCCATATCATTATTATTATTCAGCTGGGGAAAATGGTTGTTATGTAAGTGAAACTTGAATAAAATTATAGTTAAACTGTTCCTTTACAAGATCACAGTCTCCATGTTCAATTCTACAGCAGCACATGTTCTAATTTGTTGATCTCTGTCACCCATGAGAATGAAAGCTTTACATGGAAGACTAAATTCCCTGTGCTGGACGTGTGTGCAATTGCATAATATTATCTTAAACATTACAATACCACAAGGCTAAGTATTCAGCTGGCCCACCAGTGAAGACTTTTAGAAGAAAAATAAACAAAATGGCACATTCTTCATTTAGAGTTGGAATGATTCTTACAGTGGTCATGGTGGAAGATATCACAGAATGCTGACGGAGATGTCAAGAAAGAGCTGCATGCTGATGGTATTTCAGGCTATTAATTCTCGGAAAAACTTGGATTTTACCTAACCAAGCTGAATGCGTGCGGTTCAGCTGGACCTCACACTAAATGCAATCTTGTCAATATATCTGTTATTCTGGCTTTCGTATGAAACATGATGCAATGTATTTTGCCGCTGTGCAATATGAGCATAGATGGTGGAATTTTAATGACTCAAAACAGCACAGTGATAGAGTCATAGAGATCTACAGAACAGAAAAAGGCCCTTCGGCCCATTGTGTTCCATGCCAGTCAAAAACAACCACCTCATTATTCTAATCATGTTTTCCAGTTTTCGGCACATAGCCATGTATGTCTTGTCATCATGAGTGCACATCTCAATATTTCTTAAATGTTATGAGGGTTTCTGCCCTTACAATCAGTGAGTTCCAGATTCTCATCACCCTCTGGATGAAGCAATTTTTCCTCACGTCTCCTTTAAACCTTCTGCCCTTTACCTTAAATCAATGCCCCCAGTCACTGATCCCTCCACCAAGGGGAGGTTGGGGGAGGGGGTGGGCGCTGGATGTGAGGGGCAAAGGTCCTTTCCATGATTCATGCCTGTGCCCCTCATAATTTTTATATATATCAATCCTATCCCCTTTCAATCTCCTCTGTTCCAAGAAAAACAACCCCAGTCTGACCAATCTATATTTACAGCTGAAACACTCCAGCACATGCAACATCCTGGTAAATCTCCTCTGCACCTTCTCCACAATCCCATCACTCCTATATAATGAATTCCCGAATTGCTGACAGTACACCAGCTGTGGCCTAACCAACATTTTATCCAGTTGCAGTGTGTTCTCCTTGTTTTTTTTAACTCTGTCTTTGCAATTAAAGGCAGGTACTGGCCAAGGTTACACTATTTCTCTCCACAGATGCTGCCAGACATGCAGAATTTTTCCAGCATTTTCTGTGTTTGTTTTAGATTTCCAGTAAGTGCAATATTTTGTTTTCATTCGAGTGATTGTGGTGGGCAGTTTAGAGCTTTACTTTTTAAAAGGTAAACTCATTCTAGGTTATCTGAGTATATCTACTTCCAGATTAACAGGGATGATTTGGGGTCAGGTGACACACCAGTTCTGAAGGGCTGTAACAGAAATTATAAAATCTAAATGAATTTCCAACTTAACTCGCCATTTGGTTGTAGCAGTTACTGGCCAGGCCTACCCAGGGCTCAGGAAACTTCGGCAACAATAGGGCACAGGAACAGCCAGATGCAGTGGTGAGGGATCTGGGCACCTTTGAGCATGAATCGCAGAAAGTGGGTCTGCAGGTGCAGCAGATAGTAAGAAAGGCAAATGGAATCCTGGCATTTATTGCAAAAGGACTGGATTAAAGAAGTAAAGAGGTGTTGTTACAATAATATAAGCTGTTGGTGAGACCACACCTGGAGTATTGTGTCCAGTTTTGGTCTCTTCAGGAAGGATGTGGTGGCATTAAAGGCAGTACAGAGGAGCTACACCAGACTGATTCCAGGGCTGTCTTACCAGGAGCGGTTGAATACCTTGGGCTTCTATTCGCTGGAGTTCAGAACAATAAGGGGGATCTGATTGAGGTCTATAAACTGCCAAAGGTCATTGTTAAGGTGGACATTGAACAAATGTTCCGCGTTTTGGGACAGTCTTGAACAAGAAGTCATAGATTTAGAGTGAGAGGACATAGGTTCAAAACTGAGATGAGGGTTTCTCAGAGGGTTGTGAATCTGTGGAAGTCACTGCCCTGTTGGAGGCAGAATCAATCAACAGATTCAGGAAAGGTGTAGATATGTTTCTGATGAAAAGGGGGATAAAGGGCGATGGAGAGGAGGCAGGACAGTGGAGTTGAGACCATGATAAGATCAGCCATGATCATGTTAACCGGTGGAGCAGGCTCAAAGGGTTGAATTAGGTGAAAGTGAGGACTGCAGATGCTGAAGGTTAGGGTCGAGGGTGTGATACTGGAAAAGCACAGCAGGTGCTTTTGCCCAAAACCTCTATTCTCCTGCTCCTCGGATGCTGCCTGACCATATGTGCTTTTCCAGCACCACACTTTCGACTCAAAGGGCTGAATTGTCTACTCCCACTCCTCATTCCTCTGTTCCAATGTAGCAGGGAAGTGCATTTCTAGCACTGCTGGTGAGACAGGAGGAATAATGATTCTTCAGTCTCCTGATCTCGACCTGCCTAACCTATTGTGATCTGCTATCCTCCCCTTGATTAGCAATTTAGTTCTTCCAATAATGGGCACTTTAGCTTCCTTCTCCATGATCTTTCCCACCTGCTATTCCTCCACCCAGTCTGGCATCAGGCTGTAGCCTTTAACTGCCTTGAAACCAGGTATTGCTATGAAGTTCAGCAGGAGTTTTGTATTTGCAGTGATACCAAGTTTCCCTAATGTCAGAAGTCTTCCAAACCCTACCATGCTTTCCCCTCCTTGATACGTATTATGGTTTGGGTGATAACTGATGTGACACCCATAGTGCTATCACCAATAATGTGTATGGCCTTTTTTCCTAAGACCCTAAGATGAAAGAGCAGATGAAGGCATTCCCGCTCATTGAGTCTGCTCCACCATTCATTGAGATCATGGCTGATCTGATCACCGCCACTTGCCTGCCTTCCATCACCACCACCACCTCCACCTCCCCCGCATCCCTTTCCCCCCACCCCCCAACCCTGGCTTTATTTAGTGATTGGAGAAAGTGAGGACTGCAGATGCTGGAGATCAGAGCTGAAAATGTGTTGCTGGAAAAGCTCAGAGCTGAAAATGTGTTGCTGGAAAAGCGCAGCAGGTCAGGCAGCATCCAAGGAGGAGGAGAACTGACGTTTCGGGCATGAGCCCTTCTTCAGGAATGAGGAGAGTGTGCCAAGCAGGCTCAGATAAAAGGTAGGGAGGAGGGATTTGGGGGAGGGGCGTTGGAAATGCGATAGGTGGAAGGAGGTTAACATGAGGTTGATAGGCCGGAGTGGGGGTGGGGGCGGAGAGGTCAGGAAGAAGATTGCAGGTTAGGAAGGTGGT
>NC_057714.1:26571532-26640211 GCF_004010195.1 Chiloscyllium plagiosum
TTCTGTCCTGGTGGTGATTGGAGGGGCGGGGCTCAAGGACGGAGGAGCGGGAAGTGGAGGAGATGTGGTGGAGAGCATCGTTGATCATGTCTGGGGGGAAATTGCGGACTTTGAAGAAGGAGGCCATCTGGGTTGTACGGTATTGGAACTGGGTCTCCTGGGAGCAGATGTGGTGGAGACGAAGGAATTGGGAATATGGGATGGCGTCTTTACAGGGGGCAGGGTAGGAGGAGGTGTAGTCTAGGTAGCTGTGGGAGTCGATTGGTTTATACTAAATGTCCGTGTTGATTCGGTCGCCCAAGATAGAAATGGAGATGTGTAGGAAGGGGAGGGAGGAGTCTGAGACGGTCCAGGTAAATTTGAGATCGGGGTGGAAGGTGTTGGTAAAGTGGATGAACTGTTCAACTGTTAGTGATTAAAAAGCTGTCTTTCTCAGGGTTGAATATACTTAATGACCCACTCTCAACAGCTGTTTGTACACACATTCACTACCCGCTGAGAGATGAAATTCCTCTTCATTTCTGTCTTAAAAGGGTGACCCTCTTATTCTGAATTATGCTATCTGGTTCTAGACTCTCACAAAAGGGAAACAACCTTTCCACATCTCACCTGTCTAGTCCCCTAGGAATTTTGCATGTTTCAACAAGATCACAGAGTCATAGAGATGTACAATATGGAAACAGACCCTTTCGATTGTTGCTGATGACTTCAGAATTGCTCCCACTCCCAATTTCCTTCCTACCTTTTCTCCTGTGTCACTTCTTCTCTCCCTCCCACCAATTGCAACATCTTTTTTCAGTTCAGAATGACCCTTTTTTAATCTTACTTTTCTTCATTTATCTATTGACGTGAATGTTTCTTTCTTGTTTGATAGTTTAATGGATGTAGAAGAGTGGATGCAAGCTTCATAAATCTTGTTCAGTCAGATGTCTTTCTCAGCAGTACCTCAGAAAGAAATGTGATAAAGACTGAGGCAAATCCAGGTTTAGTGTTTGTTCCTGGGACACCATTGAGACTGATTCTTGTTGCATTATAAAATCCCATTGGTCCAGTGTTACTGAATAATTTAGAGTAATTGCTTATAAGGAACAGCACATGGTGAAATGATTTTTTTCTACTTGATGTGATTTAGGATTAAAGTGGAAAATGCTTTTAAATATTGCAAAAAAATTGCTCCCTGTAGGTTTCACCCAATAGTACAGTAAGTGCATTTATCAAATTATATGACACAATGTTATACAAAGCTAGAAGGTGCTAATTTTGAAATTTAGTCTGCATTGACGTGATCTCAGGGTAATTGTGTTGGTGTTAACTGTTCTGTGCCCATTATCAGCAAGGGTTCCCGCTGCAAATTACTGTCCAGAAAACTCTGGAGTGCAATGTGTCTGTCGATTTGTGAACATGTGAGGTGTATATGATAATTGTATGTCTGAGATGCATAGAACAGAATCACTCAAGGCTGTGATGCTTCATGACAGACCAGCTGGACCACAGTTACTGTTTAAGACCACATATGATTAATCTCACATACACTGTCGGGTGACCTAGTGTGAAACCTTTCTTGCGGTACCATGTTAGGGCCAAGGCATTGCCATGCATAGAAGACTGGCTGACTGACAGAAAACAGAAAGTGGGGATAAAAGGATCTTTTTCAGGATGGCAGCAAATGACTATCATGGTCAGTGTTGAGAACACAACTATTCATTTAAAAATCACACAATAAGATGTTAAAGTCTAACAGGTTTATTTGGAAGCACTAGCTTTCAGAACACTGCTCATTCATCAGATGGTTGTGGAGTATAAGATCATAAGACGTCTTACAATCTTATACTCCACAATCACCTGATGAAGGAGCAGCCCTCCGAAAGCTAGTGGTTCCAAATAAATATGTTGGACTATAACCTGGTGTTGTGTGAATTTTAACTTTGATCACCCCAGTCCAACACCGGTACTTCCAAATCATGACAACTATTCATGTTATCCTTTAATGATCTGAACGAAGGAACTGAGGCACTGTTGGTAAGTTTGCAGATAACACAAAGATAGGGGAAGGGATAAGTAGTGTCGTGGAAGCGGAGAGGCTGCAGAACAACTTGGATAGGCTGGGAGAGTGGGAAAAAAAGTGACAGAATACAATGTGGAAAAGTGTGAGGCTTTGCACTTTGATAGGAAGAATAGGAGAATAGTCTAGTTTCTAATTGGGGAAAGGCTTGAAATACTGAAATTACAAAGGGATTAAGGAATCATAGTTCAGGATTTTCTAATGATCAACATGCAGATTCAGTTGGCAGTTAGGAAGGCAAATGCAATGTTAGCATTCATTTCGTGAGGAATAGAATACAAGGGCAGAGATGTACTATTAAGGCTCTATAAGGATCTGGTCAGAGCACATTTTTAACATTGTGAGCAATTTTGGATCCCTTATCTAGGAATGATGTGCTGGCATTGGAGTGGGTCCAGAGGAGGTTTGCAAGAATGATCACGGGGATGAAGGGTATGTCATATCAAAAGCAGGTCTGTGCTCAGTGGAGTTTAGAAAGATGAGAGGGGATTTCATTGAAGCTCTCAGAATACTGTGAGGCCTGGATAGAGTGAATGTGGAGAAAATGTTTCCTCTAATGGCAACATTAGGACCTGAGGGTACAGCCTCAGAGTAAAGGGACAGTCCTTTAGAAGTGAGATGAGAAACAGTTTCTGCAGCTAGTACATCTGTGAAACTCATTGTTGCAGATGGCTACAGAGGCTAAGTCATTGAGTGCAGAGCTTGGTAGGTTCTTGATTAGTGAGAGGACCAAACGTTATGTGGAGAAAGCAGGAGATTGGGATTGAGAAACAAATCAGCTATGGTCAAATGGCAGAGCAGATTTAATGGGCTGAATGGCCTAATTATGCTCTGATATCTTATGGTCATAAGGTAATGGTTCTGAGAGATTAATGTTCAAGTTGCATTAGTTCAACCTATCTGATGATGTCACCCAGTCTTTAGGCGGAGGCAGGTAAGTTCAGCAATAGCCTTTGAAGGGAGCAGATGTATTCTGGATAGCTCCCAGGAGTTCTTAAGAATTACACCTGACTTGTAATATAGTTGGGCTTATTACTCCCATGCAATAAGTTATCTTGTTAACAAAGACCTTCGCCTCTTCTGTGAAGATTCCATGGAGATGGATACCACTAATAATTAGACAGACCCTAGATGTAGAAAAGACAAAGGAAGATTGGCAGTCAAATCCTACAAGCATCCCTTACTCTGAATCGCATATTGGCATGATGTGCTAGTAGCAGAGTAACACTAACTGGTGGTTCAGATTTCATGCTGTGATTCCCACTGTGCAGCTAAACCTGCTTCCCTCCATAATAAAGTCAGAAGGTATGTATGCTGATGTTTGTGCAATGTTCAGCAAGATTCACAACTCCTCAGATACTGAGGCATATCCAAATGCAGAAAAATCTGACCGTATCCAAGTTTTCAAGTGGCAAGTACCATTCAAGTCGCATAATTGTCATTTGGCACAACAAACGGGCAAATCTTATACAATTAATTAGAGGGCCTTGGGAAGTGTTGTAGAATAGGGGACTTAGGGGTTCAGGAACATAATTCTTTGAAGTTTGCATTATATAGAGACAGGGTGGTTAAAAAGACATTTTGCATGCTTGCCTTCAATGCTCAGTCCTTTGAGTATAGGAGTTGGGAACTGAAAATGTGTTGCTGGAAAAGCGCAGCAGGTCAGGCAGCATCCAAGGAGCAGGAGAATCGATGTTTCGGGCATGAGCCCTTCTTCAGGAATCAACACATTGCTTTTCCAGCAACACATTTTCAGCTCTGATCTCCAACATCTGCAGTCCTCACTTTCTCCTATAGGAGTTGGGAAGTCATGTTGAGGTTGTACAGGACATTGGTGAGGCCTCTTCTGGAGCATTGTGTTCAGTTCTTGTTGCTCTTTTGTAGGAAGGATATTATTTAGCTGGATAAGGTTCAGAAGAGATTTACCAGGATGTTGTCAGGTATGGAAGGTTTGCGTTATAAAGAAAGACTGGATAGGTTGGGACTTTTTTCAGTGGAGTATAGAAGGTTGTGTGGTGACCTTACAAAGGTTTATAAAATCATGAGGGGTATATACAGAGTTAATGGTAGGTATCATTTCCTGAGGATAGGGGATTTCAAGACTATGGGGCACAATTTTAAGGTAAGAGGCAAAAGATTTAAAAACTAAAAGAGGGACAATTTATTTACAGAGGTTGGTTTGTATGTGAAATGAACTTCCTGAGGAAGTGGTGGATGCGGGCACAGTTACAATGTTTAAAAAACACTTAGATAAGTACATGAATAGGAAATGTTTGGAGGGATATTGGCCAGGAGCACTCAGGTGGGCCTAGTTTAGTTTGGGATTATGTTAAGCATGGACTGATTGGACCGGAGGGTCCGTTTCTGTGCTGTATGACTTTGACTCTATAAAAGAAAATTCAATCTTTTTCTAATGATATTCATTGGAACTACTATTGCTGAATCCCCCACTATCAAGATCCTGGGAGGTGGCATTGACTAGAAGTGGAATTGGACTAACCATATACGCACACACACATTTCATATGGTGTATATACTGAGGCTACAAGAGCAGGTCAGAGTCTAGGAATATCGCAATGAGTAACTCATTTCCTGACTCTACAAAGCCTGTCCACCATCTACAAAGCACATGCCAGGATGGAGTGATGGAGTACTCTTCATTTGACTAGATGAGTACAGCTCCAACAACATGGGTGAAGCTTGACACCATACAAGACAAAGCAGCCCATTTGACTGGCACCATATCTACACATATCCACTTCTCTATTCCAGATGTCCAGTAGTAGTCATCTGTACCACCTTTAGACAAGACCCAGTCAACCCATGACCACTACCTCCTTGACAGACAAGGATAGCTGATACATGGGAACATCATCACCAATATGTTCCCCTCCAAGCCACTCACTATCCTGACTTGGAAATGTTTTTCCTAAGTCACTTGGTAGGAATGCTGAAACTCCCTCCCTAATAGTATTTTGTAGATACCCACACTAAATGAGCTGCAATGGTACAAGAAGGCAGCTCGTCACTACCTTCTCAAGGGTGACTAGGAATTGGCTATAGTTGCTTGCCCACACAATGATGCTCACATCCCATTACTGAACAAAAGTAAGTTATTGAACACAAGTATGTTTGCTGTGTTAAGAGTGTAATTGCTTTAAGATATTTAGTCGTCAGTTAAAATGCAATTACTGATAGCGATAGCTGACAACAGCTGTGGAAGCGCCAACAGAGAAAGCACAAGGATGGCAATGGTCATCTCCAACAAGAGAAAATTCAACCCTTTTCTCATGACGTGCTTTGGTCCTAGAATTGTGGCACAATGACTCAGTGGTTAGCACTGCTGCCTCACAGTGCCAGGGATCCAGTTCAATTCTACCCTTGGTCGACTGGCTGTGTAGAGTTTGCACATTCTCCCCATGCCTGCGTGGGTTTCCCCCGGGTGCTTCGGTTTCCTTCCACAGTCCAATAAAATGCAGTTTAAGTGGGTTGTCCATGCTACATTACCCAAAATGCCCGGGGTGTGTAGCTAGGTGGCCAGGGGAAATTTAGGGTTACAGGGATAGGATAGAGGGATAAGACTGGGTGGGATGCTCTCTGGAGGGTCATGTGAACTTTATGGGCCAAATGACCTGCTTCCACAATGTAGCGATTCAATGAATGACCCAAAGATAAACTTCCATTCAAAGGTGGAGGATTGGTGGCAACTGTAATCTTGGGTGCACATATATTTAATTATTTGGCAAAAAGGTTAGAAGGAGATGTTGCATAAGGTGACAGTTCTGAAATACTTAATGTTGAAATTGCATTAGCTCCAGTCAATATAATGGTTTCACACAGTAGTTGAACAGAAACAGATAAGTCTTTGTAAGGAGCTGATGTTTTCAGTACAATTACCACAGAATTATACTCCAGTATGTGGCGGTAGCAATCAGGAGAATCTCTAACACAGGAATTTTAAATTATTTTAATTTGTTTAGGAGGAATTGTAACTGTCCAGAACTGGTGGGGTTTGGTCATGTAAACCCATGAAAATAAAAAAAAATACCCAATCTAAATTGCCTTTAAGCTGATGGCTTTTAGCTTTATTAGAGGTAAGATGGTGTCAGGAGACAACCAAGTGACTCCTAGAAAGTGGGTTGTTCATTGAAATAATTAAAATGAGGCTGCATCAAGGTGCCAATGCCTGGGGAACTGAGATTAAAAGAACATTGAATTGATTCTTCTATTAATATCAATATTATGGATACAAAGGAAAGCTCCTCTTTCTATTTGACATCAGGTCTTTGACTACATAGCATCCTGTATGCTGTGTTTAACCTTTGTGGTTTTAGCTTAGCCTCGAACTTTTTATTTTAAGAGCATGTTTGTATGGCAAACAATGGACTGCTTTTAATTTTCGATCATGTATTGAAAATTCCTGCTTTACATTGCAGAATTAATATTTTTCTTATTGACATGATTGAATTTTGATTCAGTATATGTAATTTCTCAGAGATATTTTGATCACAACAGGTACCTAAAATTTAAATATAGAGTTACATTTGTCAGAGTGTTATAGTAAAAACAACTGCATCTATACTTTATGTGCACAGAACTCACCAAGAAGCAACATTGTAACTGAGGGACAAGTATTGACCAGGATACCTGGGGTAAATTCATTGCTCTTCTTCATAAACACGGCTGAGATCTTTGAGTCACAAGAAAGGGAAGGCATGGTCTGATTTAATATATCATCAAAAGTACAAGGTTTCCAACACTCCGTTAGTACAACATTTGAGAGCCATTTGAATTTAAAGTTTCAAATCCTGTTTGTGTCTTACCATTATATTGTAGCAAAATGTAAGGTACATACATTACTATTGTTAGAATGTAAACAGATTAGAACTTCACTATTTGGATAGGTAACCAGAGAGGCAGCTCAGTGGACTTCAGAACCTGCTCAGTTAAACTTTGCAGAGTGAAACACCAAATCAGGCTGTCAACCTGCAACAGTGCACTCTACCCCTGCACAACAAAGTCAATATTTACACCAAGGTTCCATGATGACATGTATGTCTTTAACATCTGAACAGCAAACATTTGCTTGGTGAAGCATACAAAATCTCATTTAGTATTTGATGTATTAAATGATTTCAGACAGCAGTGCAATGATGCAAATTGGATCACTGCACGAGAAAAGTGCATTCTTCCCTGAGCTTAACAGCTGTCTATTAAATAAAATTGATGACCCATCAAATAGCATATTAATAATTTCAGAAAGAACAATCTGCAATTGAAGGAAACCAATACTTGAACAACATTAGTCAAAATAACAAGGAGTGCAGTTGTACAGTTTATTCTTCGTGCCTCGATTATGTTATCTTCAAATTTGTTCATCTTTCTGACAGCTGTAAATAGCTTGTTTTGTGTTTCACATATTACCAGTCAGATTGCAAAAATAAATTGTTCCTGTGTCTTGATTTTATACTCATCACATTTCTTCATGAGATGATGGCTTAGAATTCCACCTGCCCTTTCTGAGTCAACACCCCCATCACTTCTTCTCAAGCTATTCATTCCTTGTTGCCAACAGCCTCTTTTGTATACATTATTTAAATGATCATTATTCATGTAAACATAAAGATGAGCATAGGCTACGAGGTTGGTTGACTGCAGGGAAAATACCTGGATTTATTCTCACCCGATGTTCACATGCATTCTCCTGTAGCAAGGGCTACTGTGTAGTGATTAGAGACCAGAACTCCAAGCATTTTCCTTTGTGTGTAAACCCACATCCCTGCTTGACTGAGATCCACAAGCTTAGCACAGATTAAAGATAGGAGTTTAGATCAGAGTGGTGCTGGAAAAGCACAGCAGGTCAGGCAGCATCCGAGGAGCAGGAAAATCGACGTTTCGGGCAAAAGCCCTTCATCGGGAATAGCTATGAAAACCTATTCCTGATGAAGGGCTTTTGCCCGAAATGTTGATTTTCCTGCTCCTCGGATGTTGCCTGACCTGCTGTGCTTTTCCAGCACCACTCTGATCTAAACTCTTTTTTCCAGCATCTGCAGTCCTCACCTTTGCCTACAGATTAAAGATAGACCGAGAAGTGCCTAGATTCTACATAGCTAAACTGCTCACCAGACAGACTTGCTGAATTTTGATGAAACCTCACTAATATCACAATTTGAAATCAAACATGGTGATTTAAATATATTTAATTATCAATGGCTTGAGTTCAGAGTTACTTTTCAAAACAACTAAATATCTGCTGTTTTGGATCAATTAACTTACGCGTATAAAAATAAGTTAAAAATCACACAACACCAGGTTATAGTCCAAGAGGTTTAATTGGAAGCACACTAGCTTTCGGAGCGTCGCTCCTTCATCAGGTAGTTGTCCAACGCTCCAAAAGCTAGTGCTTTCAATTAAATCTGTTGGACTATAACCTGGTGTTATGTGATTTTTAATTTTGTACACCCCAGTCCAACACCGGCTCCTCCACATCATGTATAAAAATAAAGTTGAGTTGTAATTAAAGCATTAAGATATATGTGAATTCAGAAAACATGCGTATTCATGTATAAAGAGCTTAGAGGGGTAATATTTCTCCACATCTACAACTAAGGTCAGCAAAGAACATGATGGAAACAGCAATATCAAGTGACTTTGAGAGGTTATTGTTTTCTTTAAGTATCTCTTTGGCAACTCACAGAACAATGTGAGTTCTCCACCTTTGCACACACAGGGTCTTTGTTAATGTGGGAGGTCTGAGTAATAATGAGTTCCTACAAAGAATCTGTGTCAGAGGTGGAGTAAATCAGCAGGGATATGGAGAACTCCCACTTTTTCCAGAATACCATCCCAAAGAGCTGACTCTGCTGGAGACATTAGAATAGAAAGGAGAATGCAAAAAGTAGTAGGGACTACTTAAGCAACCCTGTGACTGGAGTCCAATGTCATTGTAGGAGTTTGAATATGGTTACTAAGATTGGGTACAGGGATTCTACAGCACATTGTGCAGTTTTTCATTTGTACTATTCACAGCAGATTGTTGTTATGAGACTTAGTGGCTTGTAAATTTTCAATTTTTTGTGGTGTTTGGGTGGACAGTTTTTGATCAGATGGTTAGTTTGGGAATCCCAAACCCTGCTTTCATTTCCCCTGATTGAAACAATGAAAGAATCTGTGCACAGGTAAAACTCATCTGCCTGGAGTTGAGTGCACTTTACTTGGCCTCTTATCACTCTCCTTGTAATGTGATACAAATGTAATTTTGATTCTGTTTGCCCCAAAATCATGTTCTCGTGTTTTCACAGCCTCAGAACCAAATTTGAAGGTGCGTTCCAAGTTAAAACAGAAAGTGGCAGAGAGGAGGAGTAGTCCATTATTGCGCAGAAAAGATGGCACCATTATCAGCACCTTCAAGAAGAGAACACTTGAGAGAACAGGTAGTTGGGAAGAACATAAGGCTGTTCATTAAAGCTAACATTGCTCTGTTACGGGTGTCTTCAATGCATCCAAAATCTTGCCTGTTTCTTAGTTTAGCAAAACGAAACAAATAACTCGAAACAACTAATTGAAGCAGTTCCTGCAATAGAATCAATTGTTTTGTTAGCTATGAGAATTAATTGTATGAGGGAAATGGAACAATGTAAGTACAGACATTTAAACCTTAGAGGGAGGTAGTGCCATAGTGGTAATGTTACTAGGCTAATAATCCAGTAATCTAAATCTAGCTCAATATTTAAGGATTTAGGTTGAAGACCACTTTGGACAATGGTGAAATTTGTAAAATCTAGAATTAAAAGCTATTATTATAAAGACCCATTTGGTTTATTAATGTCCTTCAAGGAAGGAAATCTGCCATCCTTACCTGATCTGGCCTACATTTGACTCCAGACCTCAGCAATGCAGTTGTGCCTGGAGAAAAGATCAGTTCAATGGTAACTTAGGAAGTACAACAAATGCCAGCTTTTACACACCGTCACATACAAGGAAGGAAAAAAACAATGAGAGGAAAAGGCTTTTTTAAAATCTAAATGGTTACCAGTTTGATTGATTAATCTTTTCCCTATGTATTTACATTCCACTTTAATTTCTCAAACTACCCTATCTCCAGAAATATATCTAATCATCTTTTAAACCAATTTATGTTATTATTATACTTAGCCATCTCTGGCAACTTATTCCATAATTTTCCCATCCTGAATTTATAAAATCTCATTTTACTTCTCTCTCTATTTCTAACTAATTATTATTAACTGATTTTCCACACTGTTTGAGTTTATGGCTTGCATATAGAAATTTTGTTCATCTCCTTCAAGATTTTTAAACTTCAGTTAGGATATTCTAAATGCATATATGTTTTAAATACAAATTCCTTCATATTTCCTCATGTTATCAGTGATAATATGCTTTAAGATTTCTTGCATAATTGTTCCATGTCTTGGCTAAGTTTTTAAAAAGGAACAGTAAGGATATCTCATATGGTAGGAGGCACAATCAGTTAGTCAATCAGCCTCTTAAATATCAATTGGAGTATTACACCTTTCCATTCAGAAATAATATTGAGCATGGAAAGCCAGAAAGTTTAAGATGAATTTAGTCTTGCTGTACAAAATGATAGTAATATCACTGGATGAATAATGCAAAAGGTCAAGCTAATGTTCTAGAGACACAGTTCAAAACCCAAAGTTGGTGAAATTCAAAAATTCAAAAATAAATCTGGATTTGGGAACTGGGAATATTGGCAATGGCTATCATTGATTATTGTAAAAGTCATTCCCTTTCTGTCATCCTTACTTGAAATGGCCAAGATGTAACTACAGATACACAATAAGGTGGTCAGCATTACTCTCTGAAATGGCTGAGCAAGCCATTCATTTCAAGGGCAATTATGGATGGGCAATAAAAGCTGCTGATGTCCATGTCCCTTGAAAGGCTGAAAGGGAAAGAAGCAAGTCTAAGAAATAGGTGAATGAGTTGGCTAAATAGCCCATCAGACCGACTTCCATTCACTTGATTTAATTTGATTTATTTGTTGTCATGTGTATTTGTTTTGCAAAATACGCAGTGAAAACATTGTACGGTATGTATATTGGATCACAATTGAACTTCTAAATAAACTCTTCTTCTCTATCCTATCCCAATTTTCCCTAATTCATTTCGTGGCCAAAAATCTATCAACTTCAATTATGAGTATGCTTGACAGCCGAGCACCTTCACTTTCCAAAGAGAGGTTGATCACTGTTGAAAAGATAGAACTATTCACTGTACCAGGGGATATCTGAACCAGGAAGGGAACTTAATTAGTGAATGTTTCGGGGTAACATAGCAGGAGACACCTGATGTGTTAAGATGAGTTTGAAGAGGGCATGCAGGGAGAATCTTAGAATCTCTACAGTGTGGAAACAGATCCTTTGGCCCAACAAGTCCACACCGACCCTCCGAAGAGTATCCCACCCAAACCCATTCCCCATTGCTCTACATTCACCCCTGACCAATGCACCTAATCTAACCATCCCTAAACACTTTGGGCAATTTAGCATGGTCAATTCACCCAACCTGCACATCTTTGGATTGTGAGAGGTAACCGGAGCATCTGGAGGAAACCCATACAAACACAGGGAGAATGTGCAAACTCCACACAGACATTCACCCAAGGCTGGAATCGATCTTGGGTCTCTGTGAGGCAGCAGTGCTAACCGCTGAGCCACTGTGCGGCCCCAAGGTTATAGAGAAACCAGGAAAATTGTGCAGATTCAGATCTAGTGTAGGTAAGAACTGTAGGGGAGAACCATAGGGGAAGTTGAGCCTGGTAGGGTAATCGATGGTGTTATATTAAGTTTCACTGTCAGTATGACAATATATCTTTAAGCTGAAAATGTGTTGCTGGAGAAGCGCAGCAGGTCAAGCAGCATCCAGGGAACAGGAGAATCGACATTTCGGGCATAAGCCCTTCTTCAGGGAATATATCTTTAAGGGAAATGCTTAAGATATCAACACAATATTTTAGCATAGGGCTGAAGGATATAAAATTGCTTATCTCATCTTATTTCATTTCATTTAAAGTATGACATGCTATTGAAAGTGAGCTTTTTAACGCTGTTGTAATCTAATGTTTGTGTATGAACATGAGCTGTAATAAACATCTGTTGGATCCTTGAACACCATAACATCCATGTCCAGTTTCTTATGTTACAAGAGATAACATAAGCATTGCTGCATCATTTAAAATATGCTGCTTGAGGCAATTGCATCAGATGACGGGGATGTGGCAGAGGCCATTGACCAAATAGCTTTGATGTTAATGACAGAAATTCCACAAAATTCCTTATATTTGAATTTCACATTTTAATCCAGCATATTTGATAACTCTGCCCGCTAATATAGAATAGTAACTTAGCAACTTATTGTTACTTGTAATTTTTACCAAAAACAAATTCAGTGAAAAGTTTTAAAATCGCCATACACTGCCACCCATATTAATAGCAAGACATAGATAAGAAAACATTTTAAAAATAATTAAGACAAAGTCCATCCTAGTTCAATTAATGACCCCTGGACTCTGGAAAAGACAGTGCCGCGGCAGAAAGGCGACAAAGCAGCTGCTGAAGAAAACAGCTGCCTCACCGGCTGCTCAAATCCTGCACAGCAAGACTCCACAGAATCCCAAAGCCACCCCCAAGGATCTGCCACATCAATGATCCCGAACCTGAAGACATTGCAGAAGCCACCCAAAAGTGTGTGGCTAGAATCACCCCATCACTGAAGACGTTGAAAAAGACCACCCCTGGATGCAGCTGCAATGGCTGTGAGGAACCAGCATTGCCACTGCATCAGCCACCCAAAACATCCCTCCTCCACTGAAGCCACCAGACAAAGATAAAATAAATATTGGTGTTAAAAATAATAAATTGGAAAAATACAGTAAAGAAGAATGCGGCAGGCCTGGACATCACAAACAGATGGGCTCAGAAGCCCAACCACTTCCTACCCTGCCATTGCCATCCAAAAGAAAAATCAGAAGGTCACAAATTAAGACCTCACTCTAGAGACCTGAGTGTGTAACCTATATTGACACTCCAGACTGCCCTATTAGGTCGATGTAAAAAATCTCATATCATTATTTTGCGTAGAGCAGTTCCACCTGATGACATGGCCAACATTTATCCCTTAAACAACATTAATGAACCCTATTAGCTTTAATTTGCTCAACATTGATGAGCCTTCGGAGTAATGGAATGTTTTCCCATGCTTGTGCAGTCCATATGGAAGATCCTGCTATTCGTGAATGATTCCTGCCTTTTTCATAGCTTTTCTAGTTGAGTCCTGCTGAATGTGACCTTGATAAAGGCCTCATGTTTCCTTAATAGCTTTACTGAATGCATCTTGCTTGTTGTGGCTTTGTAAGACAATTCCTGTTCTTTTAATGGTTTTCCCAGATGATTCCTAACTTTGTCAGATGTTGCCATGTGGCTCTCAACAATTTTTAATTGTTCAGCTCTTTCAGTTTGCTTGAGCTGCTTTCTTCAAGCTTTATCTGAAGAATCTTTAGTTTGTAAGCTGCAGCTAAATGCAGTCTTGCCACCATGTTCGAAGATAAATCCTCACCACAGCTCACCTTGATGTAAAATTCAACTGGTTGATTTGCTACCACCATCCTTTTTCCTCTGGAGAGATCTCCAGACCTGACTCATCTTGTGTGGTCAAGGAAAACCACAGGGTTGCCTAACAAGAACAGGCTCTTGTGCTGAACAAGATGCAGTTTATTACAACATAGCAGCTAGGTACAAGTTACATCGATATGATAGACATTGATCACTGAGACTATAAGGGACTCCTCAATGTTAGATCGGACTCCTTCGAGTTCCAAAGCTGTTCTCCTGCCTGAATCCATGTGATATTATCATACTGAGGACCAGTAGCACGGGTTTCCTCAGCACTATCCTTTCAGACCTTACATGCTTACACATGAATTTCCACCCTGATTTCACAATGGTCAAGATTTGGAATAGGTCTGTCCCCTTCACTTCCACAGAAGAGTTAAGGGATTACATAGGGTAACCTCTAAGATTGTAGGAACAATTCCAGTGCACCCATCATGGTTAGACCCCATGGATACACTGTCTGCTGAAGCTATAGGTGTGGGTCCCTTACTTGACCTTAAAATGTTCCACATATTAGTGGGAAGTAAGGAATATTGATTACCGTGCCAACGTTCTGATGCCGTTTGAGATTTTAAAAAAAATCTCTCTTCCACCTAATCAGAACCTCACTCTGTGCTTTGAGTTGCTTTCACTTCCTCAAGACAGCAACCTACATTTTGGTGACACCACAGGGGCCTGCAGTTTTGACTCTTTAATCTTTAGATTTATTGATGTATGTCAGTGAACTTTGCATCCCATTACAAACAAGGTAATATGCATCGTTGTCAGGACCATCTTTCTCATTAATGATTTTTTAATATATTAAAGGTTAACATACCAAAATGTGAATGTGTAGGATTTTGCTTCAACATTTCCATTTATTCCAAATTCAATAATCCACATAAGAAAAAATGACCAATCATGAATCACTTTTCAAATTTTAAAGCAGTCAAGTCATCAATTAACTGGCATGATGGAAAACAATGACTTTGTCCATTTTATAATGCTCAATGCTGGGTTAAAGTGGCACACCAAAAATGTAGGATAGCCCATTTCAGCTAGAAGCCTTTCAGCTTCCTATTGACAGTATCATGCTTCCTGGCCTGATGGGGAAAGAACAGACATATACAAACATATCACCAATAGCATGTGACAGGTAAGTTTAAATTTAACGCTAAGCACAGGTAAGAGCAACTGTTCTTCCTGAAAATTATGTTAATGCCAGTTGAAATAAGATAGGAGATGAGAGACAGAATGCTGTTTCCTAATTTCTTGTCTGGTTCATATCATTCTCCTTTACTTTGGGCCTTAAATGGATCTTTCCTTCTCCTTTCATTGCCTTCTTGGCTTGCCTATATCCTTTAGTTCTTTCAAAGATTTTTCATGGCTTGACCAAAATGTCACTGGCATATTATTTCATAATCTCTCTAGCTTGCTTTTAAAAAAAAATCTGTTCCGAGGATACTTAAAAATGGTCATGAAGCTGTTTTGCTCCCGCATTCTACCTTTGGTGAGTGCAGACTTAGAGAACTTAGCAACATCTTCGCAAAAAGCACGTGCTCGGAACTTTCAACTGTCCACTGGAATATTGCTGGAGATTACTGATTTTGTCGTATACTTAAGTTCTATAAAGTTTCAAACACTTGTCCTGCTTTATTTACATTGAGAGTAGGTCAGATATATTCACCATCTGTTCTTTATTTTCCTTCATTTTGCTTATGAGCTCTTAAAATAAACTTGAAACACATTTCAATCTCATCTGAGTACAAATACTGTCTACGCACCAGAAGATGAGATGAAATTGAATGGACTGTTATAGAAAAGGATGGTTGGTGCCCAGGCTTCACAGGGACAGGTGTAAGCCATTTAGCGTGTTCTTGTATTCCATAACATCCTGGACAATCATCCACTTCAGTCCTTTTTTATTTTTCCCATATTATACATGTACCCCTTTATATCATAGGTATTTAGAAATCAATGAATCAATTTCAAAATTCCTCTGAGGTTGAGAATTATAAATATTCACAGTCCTCTAAGTCAAAAAATATTATCCTTATCTTAGACCCAAGTGTCTTCCCTGTTATTTGAAATACTGTCACCTTGTTCCAGACCCCCAGCCAGAGGAAACATCTGACATGCATCTACCCTGTCTATCCCTTTAGGTATTTGAAGGTTGCAATGAGATCACTTCATATTCTTCAAACCTTGAGAGAATACAGACTTAGTCTCTGATCATACATCAGCCCCGCCATCCCTGAAACAAGGCTGGTGGACCTTTATTGTCCACCCTCTGAGGTTAATATTGTTTCTAAGGTAAGGGGATCAAAATAGTGCACAGTACTCTGGGTGCAGTCTAACAATTGGGGCAAGGCTTTGCTACTCTGTACTCTAATCCTCTTGAATAAAGCCTAACATTCCATTAGCTTTCCTTCTTATCTGCTGCCCCCACGTGAGATTGTTCAGGGATTGATTGACAAGGGCACCCAGGTACCTTTGTTCATTGACTCTCCCTAACCTCTCAACATTTAAGAAATACACCGCGCGTCTGCTCTTCCTACTATATTGAGTGACCTCATTATTTGTCACGTTATATTTAAGCTACTGTGTTTTTGCCTACTCACAAAGTCTGTCCAAATCTGCCTGGATTAGTCTCATATCTTCCTCACAGCAGACTATCCCACATAGCTTTCTGTCATCTGCATTTAGTCCTCACATCCAAACAATTGATATAGATTGTGAACATCTAGGGCTCAAGTACTGGTCCTTGTGGTACCACAGTGCTACATCCATCAACTCCTCTTTATCATTCTGTTCATAACATCTGAAAATTCATTGACATAGAAAACAGGAGCAGGAGTAGGCCATTTGGCCCTTTGATCATGGCAGATCATCCAATTCAGTCCCTGTTTCCAGTTTCTCCCCATATCCTTTCACCCCTTTAGCCCTAAGTATTGTATCTAATTTATTTTTGAAAACATTCAGTGATTTGGCCTCAGGTGATTTCTGTGGCAGAGAATTCCAAAAGGCTCACCAGTTTCTGGATGGAGAAATTCTTTATCATCTCAGTCTGAAATGACCTACTCTGTATCATAGAATTTCTACAGTGTGGAAACAGACCCTTCGACCCATCAAGTCCACACTGACCCTCTGAAGAGTAACCCACCCAGACCCATTTCCCCACCCTACATTTACCCCCGATTATTGCACCTAACCAACATATCCCTAAACACTATCGACAATTTAACATGGCTAATTCACCTAACCTGCACATCTTTGGACTGTGGGAGGAAACCACAGGGCAAATGTGCAAACTCCACACAGACAGTAGCCCAAGGCTGGAATTTATCCTTAGGTTACGACCAAAGGTTCAGAATATCGTTAGGTTACGACCATGGATTCAGAATGCTGAAGTGTAGAGTGGATGATATTTCTCCAAAAAACTTCCACAATTTTCCATTCACAGATCTATGCTGATTTCGCCCAATCAAATCATCATTATCCTTTTGTCCCATCTTTAAAATAAACTGTGGCATTTTCCCTGTTACTTACACAAGACCAATACATGCGTAGTCCTCTATTTTCTCTCTTCGTCACTTCATAAATGCTGGGGTTTCATTCACTACCTTTCAATCTGCAACAGCCATTCCAGAATCTGTAGAAGTTTGGAAAATGATAACCAAAGCATCCACTGTCTCCATAGCTATTTCTTTCAACACCCTGGAATGTACACTATCAATTCCTAGGGTTTAGCAATCTGTATTCTCATTCATTTCTCCAATGCACTTTTTTTAAAAAACTGAAACCAATTCCCACCTCATTTTCTTTTATCACTTGGGACTAATTCAAGGAGAGTTTTTGCATCTTCCTCAGTAAAGTTTGTCACATAATGTAATTATTTAACTTCTCCTTCGATTCTGTATTCCCTTTTCCAAATTCTCCTGACTCTACCTGTAATGTTTGTAATGTAGAGGAGCCAGTGTTTGACTGGAGTGGACAAAGTTAAAAATCACACAAAACCAGGTTATAGACCAACAGATTTATTTGGAAGCACTAGCTTTTGGAGCGCTGCTCCTTCATCAGGTGGTTGTGGACAATAACCTGGCATTGTGTGATTTTTTAACTTTGTAATATTTGTCTTAGCCTACTATTTTCTTTACATATGTCAAGAAGCATTAACACTCAATGTTTATATTATTTTACAAGTTTACCTTCATACTCTATTCACACTATCTTTTTCAGTTTATTGATTTTGCATTTTAAAATCCTCCCAGTCTTCAGATTTACTGCTAGTCTGTCAACTTTATCGGCTTTTCTTTTGATTCTATACAATTCTTACCTTCCATTGTCGGCCATGGCTGGCTGATGTGTTTTGCGTTTTTATTTTGTGCCTTTGAGGAATCTGGAAAGCATATAATGATTCTAATTGTAATAAAAACATACAAGAATATTGTAAGAATCTTGATGTTCCTGACAAGAATAGGAACAATCGGTATCCTTAAGAGAACTAACTTTTGAAGGACTTCATGAAACTTCTGTAATATTTGGAGTTGTTTCTGTTACATCTCCTGGGTGTTTGCCTCTTTTACTGAAGTTACAGTGTGAAAACAGGTGACACTGCCAGAGATTTTGCCTTCACTTAAGGGGACCAGCAATGCAAAAGGTAAAATAGCATTAGATCTGAACTAATATGGAAAGAGTACTAAAATAGATTATAGTGAGGAGATATTTAGAATCCAGTAATAATAGGGTCCCAATTTTGAGATTTTAATGGGAATAAAAGAGTCAATGAAATCTGATATGAAATTGGACAGACTCTGAAGAGATGAAATGCTTGTAAGGGAAAAAATTTTAAAGAACTATTTAAAGTAAGGAATGTGTGGTTGGGGAGTAGTGGGAAATGGATGTTCTTTAAGGAAATATTTACATTTCAGAAGCAAAAATCCCAGAATCCAGTTGACTAAACAAAAAAGTAAGAAAATAGTTGAAAAAGCAATCATGAGAAAGAGAGAAAGAAATGTAAATTCTGTGATGAACAGGGTAGGAAGAATGATAAGATTTAGCATCTAGAAACTGATGTGGGAGAAGTGATACAACAAGAACTAAATGTTCTCTCTATCAGGAAAAAGAGAAAGCTAAAATAAGTTCCAAACTGTTTACTAATAATAGTAAAGATGTGAAAAATGGCAAAATTACCAAACTATTATTTTATTTTAGTTACTTTTATTACTGAAAAGGAGATGCATAACTTGTGAGGAGTTTAAGGAGCAAGGAAGCTGCTAACTATAAATATCACAGAGAAAACCATAGAACATCTTAGGAATAAAACGTAGAACATTACAGCGCAGTACAGGCCCTTTGGCCCTCGATGTTGTGCCGACCTGTGGAACCAATCGGAAGCCCATCTGTCTTACACTATTCCATCTATATGTTTATCCAATGACCATTTAAATGTCCTTAAAGTTGACGAGTCTATTACTATTGCAAGCAGGGCATTCCACACCTCTACTACTCTTTGAATAAAGAAACTACTTCTGACATCTGACATATATCTATCACCCCTCAATTTAAAGCTATGTCCCCCTCGTGCTAGTCACCAGCATTCAAGGAAAAAGGCTCTCAGTGTCCACACTATCTAACTTTCTGATTATCTTATATGTCTCAATTAAGTCACCTCTCTACCTTCTTCTCTCTAATGAAAACACCCTCAAGTGCCTCAGCTTTTCCTCAAAAGACCTTCCCTCCATTCCAGGCAACATCCTGGAAATCTCCTCTGAACCCTTTCCAAAGCTTCCACATCCTTCCTATAATGCAGTGACCAGAACTGTACGCACTACTCCAAATGCGGCCACACCAGTGTTTTGCACAGTTGCAACATGACCTCGTGGCTCTGAAATTCAATCCTTCTACCAATAAAAGCTAACAGACCATAAACCTTCTTAACAACCCTATCAACCTGGGTGGCAACTTTCAGGGATCTATGTACATGGACACCCACATCTCTCTGCTCATATACACTGCCAAGAATCTTATCATTAGCCCAGTACTCTGCATTCCTGTTGCTCCTACCAAAGTGAATCACCTCACACTTTTCCACATTAACCTCCATTTACCACCTCTCAGCCTAGGTCTGCAGCTTATCTATCTCCCTCTGTAACCTATAACACCCTTCAGCACTATCCATAACTCCACCGACCTAAGTGTCATCTGCAAATTTATTAGAGTCTTGATTAAAGTGGTGCTGGAAAAAACACAGCAGGTCAGGCAGCATCCGAAGAGCAGGAAAATCGACGTTTTGGGCAAAAGCCCTTCATCAGGAATGAGCAACCCATGCTTCTACGCACTCATCCAGGTCATTTAAAAAAATGGCAAACAACAGTGGATCCAAAACAGATGCTTGCGGTACACCATTAGTAACTGAACTCCAGGATGAACATTTCCCATCACCCACCACTGTCTGTCTTCTTTCAGCTAGCCAATTTTTGATCCAAACTGCTAAATCACCCTCAATCCCATACCACTGTATTTTCTGCAATGGCCTACTGTGGGGAACCTTATAAAATGCCTTACTGTTTACTACATAAACCACATCAACTGTTTTACCCTCATCACCTTCTCAATGAACTCAAGTAGGGTTGTGAGGCATGACCTACCCTTCACAACACTGTGCTGACTATCCCTAATCAACTTATTCCTTTCCAGATGATTATAAATCCTATCTCTTATAACTTTTTCCAACACTTTACCCATAACTGAAGTAAGGCTCACTCATCTATAATTACCAGGGTTGTATCTACTCCACTTCTTGAACAAGAGAATAACATTTGCTATCCTCCAGTCTTCTGGCACTATTCCTGTAGACAACAATTAATTTAAAGATCAAAGCCAAAAGCTTTGCAATCTCCTCCCTGTGGTTCCCAGTGAATCCTAGGATAAATCCTATCCAGCCCTGGGGACTTATCGATTTTCACACTTTCCTGAATTGCTAACATCTCTTCCTTGTGAACCTCGATAGTCTAGCAGTAATGTTGGAGGTTAGTGTCTAACACATCAGCCAGATCAGGTCAGGGTAACAGATTCCCTTCCCTAATAGACATTGGCCAACCAGTTAGATGTTTTTTACAAGCAGCTGACCTCCGCTTTCATTTCCAGATTTTAAAAACTTAATTCAAATTCTGAGACTGCCATGGTGATATTTGATTTCATGTTATTAGGTTTATTATTCCAGGATTCTCGAATTGAAATTTGCTGGTGGACCTCCAGGCCCTGTTGGTGTGTGAGTTCTGTTCTGAGAGTCTAGGACCAGAGAGCAAAATCTCAGATTGAGATCACTGTTTAAAGCTAAATTATAGAGAAGTGTTTTCTTCTCTAAGGGTAGAGCATCTGTGGAATTCTTAACTGCAGAAACTATTAAGGCTGGCTCAATAAGTGTATTAATGAGATTGACAGATTTTCAGTCAGTAAGGAAAATCAAGGGGATATGGGGAAAAGGCAGAAAAGTAGAGTTGAGCATTATCGGATCACCTGTGATCTCATTATATGGCAGAGTGGATTGAGTGGATTCCGTTTAGGCAGAAAATAATGGACTTCCTCTGAGAACCCTCTCCCATTAGGGTATGCAAGTGGGCTCCTTAGGCTATGTTCAGCAGATGGATCCATCAGCAGCGGCAACCTGGGAAATCCTGCAATTGAAAAAAACTACTGGCCGATATGTTCAGAAAGAAATGCCTTCTTTTGCTGACTAAGAAATTCATAGGAAACATGGAACTGCAATTTTCTCTTCAAAGGACTACTGAAATCACAGCCTATTGTTCACCTGGAGTGTCCAAACACCTTGTCATAATATGATTGAACACAGGGGTTCTTACATCATTCATTTTCTCTCTGGATTTCCACATAATATGACCTTCACACCAGTGGGGATGTTAGTTTAAACACTTCATTTCATTTAACTATCAGTGAGGCATGTTTCCAAACTATAAGTTTAGATTAAACAAAGTTGGGTCTTGGGAATACTTAGGTTTGTGTTGTTTATCATAACTTTTCAAATATTACCTTGCACTAATTAAATCCAGATTCTGGTTTCATTTAGTGTAAATAATGTCATGGAAATTTCAAATTGTTTGTTTGAGTTGATTGAAAATTCGTAGTATATGAATATTCTAGTTACAAGTTTGGTCATTTGTACCTTTGTTTACTTATTTATCTGATAACTGAACCCATGCAAATGTTAGATAAATAGATATTATTTTAAACATTCATGCATATTTAATGCTTGGATAAAGATGCATACTTGGTCAAATTTTAGATGGACAAATAAATATTGTAGAAATTGCAGCAGAACTGATTGAGCAAGCATTGAAAAAATTGCCGTGATGAGTTGCTTTGAATCCTTTATTGGTTTTCTTCCAGATTATGGGTAGTTTTTTTTTTAATAATCATGTTATATCATTGTAAATTACAATCAACAAAAGGGCATTTTATGTTGAGAGTATGTCATTGGCAATCCTCGGTTGATTGCTTCTAATGCCACTCTATCAATCTAAACGAAGTGAATCTGACTAGACTGTATGCAGGGTGGTACAATTACAACAGTTCAAAGACATTTGGATGGGCTTTTTTTTTAGATTAGATTCCCTACAGTATGGAAACAGGCTCTTCGGCCCAACAAGTCCATACTGACCCTCCGAAGAGTAGCCCAGCCAGACCCATTCCCCATATTCACCCCTGACTATGGGCAATTTAGCATGACCAATTCATCTAACCTGCACATCTACCGGAGCACCCAGAGGAAACCCACGCAGACACAGGGAGAATGTGCAAACTCCACACAGATAGTTACCCAAGGCAGGGATCGAACCTGGGTCCCTGGAGCTGTGAGGCAGCAGTGCTTACCACTGAGCCACCATGCCACCCTGATGGTGATTCTCGATTCTCAGTGCATATGTAGAAGGCCAATGTGTTGTATGTCATTTATGTGTGGCAGTATCACAATAAAAGATTAAAGATTGCAATGTTGTTTTCATAATAAAAAAAATCTAGAGTTGTTGCAGGTAGTATTATAGCCAATATATATTATAAAATGTTTTGGATGAAGCAAATTAAATGTTTCTGTTACACAGGCCCCATCTATTGGCAGTCAATAGAATAATACACATCTGTTGAAAATACAGTAACAAATAGCAGAAATAAAATAACTCAAGACTTCTGAAAGTGATACTTTGTTATTTAATTAACAGCTTGGAGAATTCTTGCTATATTTCTCCAATCCTCAATACCAGAATTCAGCTGTACCTCCATTTTAATTCCCGTAGCCACATTTGTCAACTTGTTTTCTTCTGTTTCGTTCTGACTCTCACTGTGAAGTGGCTTGAGATCTTTCACTGATATTAAAAACTCTAAACAATTGTTAATTGCTATGAATAGTGTTGATTATATGGCCTCTGAAGAAGGGAGTGAGCTTAATGTGTTGAATGACTCGTTCATCTCCTATGATTTCTTATATTCGTGTATCATTCTCACTGAATAAGGGATAGCTGAAGGAAAGTTAGGTTAAAATAATTGAATTAGTTTATTGTGCAGTGAGTAAATGTCTGGTAATTTGTAGTGCTGGAGGTTTTAGGTTTAGACTTTAAGTTCACAGGTCCTAACCACAGTGGTGAAGGCGACACTGCAACTGAGTTCAATACTCTTGGAAGAAGGGGAAAGAAATAATTAGCCAATTATTAGCTCATAATCAATATGATGACCTATACCTGGTGGAAATATGATGTCGTTTAATATTAATGTGCCCCAACCACAGGCCACTCCCTATAAGCACACACATGTAGGATGTCAGTGCCTGTGAAACAGTACATCTTCATAAATCGCTGTATACCTTCATGAATCACTTCAAGCAGAGATAATTGTAAAACAAACTTAATTGCTGAGGTCTAAGTCTATGTAGAGTCCATCCTAAGCTGATTTCATACTGTATAAAAGGTACATTTGATTAAGAGAAATAGAGTCTATAAGCCCAACATCAGTTCAGAATACTAGACTGAATTGCTAATTGCTAATAATCTTCAGTTTTACCAAATGGAAAAATCTCTCCTTTGCTAATCCCATTCTCACCCATATATGTAACTCCTGATTTTTTTTTGTGTTCTTCTTAAAGGTTCCTCAGTTTGTAACAGTGCTCCAGGATCTGGCCCCAGCTCTCCCAACAATAACTGCATTGGATGTTCAATAGAGAATGGATTCTCACGTTCACACACTGAGGTAAGACTTCAATGTTTTACATCATTGGGTCATTGTACTTTCTTATCTTTGCCCCTGTCTGCTTCTAATACTCTCGTTTCAGTCTCCCCCACTCCAAACTTTTGTGTCTGTACTTTTCTGTGAAATTCTTTTTGGCACCAAGATCAGCAAAAGAAAATTCCTGGGCAATAATTTACACAATAAAGAGCTGGAAATGCAGCTTGATAGAAACCAGCTGGGATTTCAGGTGTGCTGTCAAAGTTCTGTGAGTGACTCATCCTCTTGATGTTTGGAAACCCCTCAGCCTTTGCTGTGTCATTTCTAGTTGCATGTTTCATTTAGTTATCCTTAGGTCTACCCCTGGGATTTTGATGGCATGGACTGGCTGACATTTTTTCCCTGAGAAGCGCAGATAATATTCCACCATCTTTTTCTCGTCAAGTATTAATAGAAAAACCATATATTTAACCTGTCAGGGATATTTTGCATGAGAAAAATATTATTAGCCTATTGGTTTCTGAGGCTGGGAGGTGCAGTGGATTAAGATACTGTCCTCTGGGACTCAAGTCTGAATCAAATCCAGGTTGAAAGGACAAAGACTTTCTCTCTCAGACTGCTGAAAAAGTCTACCTTTTTTGGCAAGTGTGTGAGGATAGTGGGGATATAAGGAATATAAGTGAGATTCTGAGAGTATATTCTGCTTGTTATTTCAAATGCAGCCCCATAATTATATACTAAAACAGCAACTTATAATATTGGTCATTACTTAAAAACAGCACCTCATCTGTAAATACTCTGATGGTACATTATGTATTCAAACAAAAGCAAGAAGCAAGACTAAGACATCAATGCCTCTAGCCTGTTCACTCAATTAATAATGTGATTGCAGATCTGATTGTAACCTCAAATCTTCATTTCTGCTGATAACCTTTCACCTCCTTGCTTACCAAGACTCTGTTAATTTCACCCTTAAACATATTCAAAGACATTGCTTCCACCATCTCTTAAGGAAGAGATTTCCAAAGACTCATGACCTTCTGTTGGGCAAAACAATTCCTCATGTCTACTTATTGAGGCATAGATTTGCACAGCACAGGTACCGAACCTTCAGTCTAACCAGTCCATGCCGAACATAATTCCAAACTAAACAAGTCCCACCTGCCTGCTCCTGGCCCATATCCTTTCAAACTTCTCCTATTCATGTATCCATCTTAATGTATTTTAAATGTTGTACCCACATTCACCACTTTCTCAGGAAGTTCATTCCACACGCAAACTACCCTTTTTATAAAACATTTGTTCCTCATGTCTGTTTTAAATCTCTCTCTCACTCCTTAAAAATGTGCCCCCAAGTCTTGAAATCCCCCATCTACGGGAAAAAAAAACGACCATTCATTCTATCTCTACCTCTCATTACTTTATAAACCTCTCTCGGGTTGCCTCTCAACCTCCTACGCTCCACTGAAAAAAGTCCCAGCCTATTCAGCTGTTTTTATAATGCAAGCCTTCCATCCCCAGCAATATTCTGGTAAATTTCCTTCTGAATCTTCCCCAGCTAGAGAAGAGAAGGTCATTAACCTTCTTCCTTAACTGCTGGGCATATTGTATTGACCTAAATGGCATCTTCAGACCAGACTGACAGTGTCTGATTTCTTCTGGCACTCTTGGGGAAAGAGAGCACCCCTCTGCTCCGACACCTCAGTCCAGCACCAGGCATTGTTCCCTCTAATTTTCTTTAGGCTATGTGTGTCTCTGAGGACTGTGTACTGCAGTGACTTCTGTAATGTGAAGTCAATGTCATGGATGTCATGTGTTGAACCTTGAAGTGTCTACATGTGCAGCCACCCTAAATATAGGGTTCCGGGTTCCTTTTGTGTAAAGTTGGACGTCAACTTCCATCTCTCAGCCATGTCCTTTGGAATTGCACAGTAACACACACAGGCCAGTTCCTGGATTGCAGCATTTGAAATGATGTTCAGTGGGGTTTAACTATGATTCCAAGGTGTGAATGTTGTATAGTCCCAGCACCAGTGGGCATTTTTGCCACTGGCAAGAGCAAGATTGTACAAGGGTCGCACAGTGCAGGCAGGATACATAATTGATGAGGTGAGCAACAGAGAATTGTTTGTAAAAAGTCACCAAGACTCACAAAAGGAAATCTCCGTAAATTTCTTTAAATTGATACTTGTGCAAAATGTGGGAAAAATATGCGCTGTTTCTCTCTATAGATGTTGCTGGAAGTGATGAGTTTCTCCAGCACGTTCTGTTTTTATTTCAGATTTCCAGCATCTGTAATATTTGCTTGAGCTTTAGAATGTGGTTTATCACATTATCAGGACGCCTTTGTTAACTTACAGCCTCACCCATTGCCTGCAACCTATTAGCTGAAATAGGTGTCTGAAGTTTGTGGAAAATTATTTTCCCAGATGTTACATGACAGAAAGTTTGTATTTAAAGCATTGGAGATTAAATTCAGTAATTACCATTCATGGATCAGTGTTAACTTGTTGAGAGCCACAACAATGTTTCCTCATCAAGTATGACAAGAATAATTGATCAGAGCAACTCAGATTATTCTGAATTAGGAGGTTTTCGGTTGTTAGATTAATTAATCAGTGCTTCTATATAAACTGAGAAATATTTCTGCCTGATGTATGGTAAAAACAGGTACAAATTTTTAAAATCACAAGGATTCATATAACTGAGACAGAAGAGCATTCTTGGATCATTTAGAAGTGATATAAATTGATTGAACTCATCATACATGCTGCATAAAACAGGGTCTCGAGAGGTTCATTTGTTTATGATTCAGCCTCACAACTATTTACTTAATTAGCTTGCTATTATGAAAATAAAACATCAGCTTAAAAATGGATAAAATGCTTATTTGGTTCCGTAGTATTTCAGACTGTAATGTATCCTGCGATCTTAATAAAACTGGCATTCCCTGTTTTAGCAGACATTTAATATTATGACACCTTTGTTTTCAGTGATCTGTTTATTGGCGTAGTCTCCATGACCTATCGTTTCATGTCAGAAAGCCCCCATAAAGCCTCAGTAGGAGGTTCTGTTTTGAGCAAAAACATTCAGTGTTATTTTTCATGTTAGGAATCAGCCAAAGCCTCCGAGAGAAACAGCGTGGTATTCATGGGTTGCTTTTTTATGCTTTTTTTTGCCCAAGATAATTGATATCTCAGAACCTAAAGGTCTCAAAAGCGGAGGTGACAAATTATTACAATTCTGTCAGGCCAGGACCTGTGTGCTGTTTCCCTCGTGGAGGTGGCTCTTTTATTTGAGTCACAGATGCTTTTTTGTTTGGGAAGTAAGCAAGGATTGTTGCTATACTGCTACACTAGGTGTTCTTTTACATCCAAGTTTCTCCCCTGTGGTCAGAGTCATGTTACAACTGGGAGTCCCCAAGAAGCCACAAAATAAACGGGAAACTGTGAAGCCTTCTCTTGTGTGTGAGTGCTGAGCGGGAAATGTGGGGCAGAAGTTGAGCTAATTAGAAAAAAATTCAGATCAACCATCCTGCTTCTTACAGCTAGAATTTCAGCTACATTTCTTTAAGAAAGGAAGTACAGTTGTCACTAATTCCCTCTGAGTGAATTGTGATGGAACTCTGTGGAAGTATGGACAATTATAAATGTCCAAATTGCTGGTATTATTGTCAATATGATATCCAGAATGTGGCACAAAACCAGCAGCAATTTCAGCATGGAGTATTATGCCTTCAGCTTGGGCCGTCACCCTGGAATGGAGTGCTGGAACAGACATGCTATTATCGGGTACAGAGCTGAGGAAGAGCTATGTGTTTGAGATACAATTCTATGGATGAGACTTGAAAACACAGGAGTGCTCTGTTTGTTCTAGAGATTACAGAAAATATCAAAGATTCCATGACACTGTTTGTGAAACAACAGAGGTCGTCCAATGCCTTGGTCTCTTGATACCAAAGGCACAGAATACAAATTACTCATCTGAATGCTTTTTCTGCTATTTGTTGTGTGCTAAATGATTGTTCTGTTTGCCAGCGCAACATAGATTAGCGATTGATGTAATACCTTTGAAGAATTTGAGGCACTTTTAAGAAACATTTCAAAATGTAGACTAAGATTATAGTCTTTATAAAAAAAGGCAAATCATAGAAGAATTTCAATCATTTTAAATACACCTTTGGAATGTTTTACATCCTGTCCCTTTCTATGTAACTATGACAAAAAATGTATCATCTGTTGGCTTTTTTTCTTTTTTTAAACCCATACAGGGTTAAAATTTAGATTCAGTCACAAAAAAGTGGCATACCTTGTTTTCATATACAATATCCCCAGAACAGATGTTACATTATAATGGGTATCTGAGGCTGGGCCAAACTATTCAGATATAAGTATTCAGTGGTTTTCTTTGACTGTATGTGATTTGGCATCGCTTTCTGAGGTACATATTTAAACTGCTTTTGCCCAATCTATCTTTAATCTATTGACAAGATCAAGATAGGCTGGAGAGACTCTGTAGAAGGTCAGTAGAGAACAGCCATTCCCATGGTTTCAACATTGATTTTTCAATTCGGTCATTCTGTGCAAGTCATGCTGCAGTCATTGCTACCTGCAGTGTTTGAAATATTATCATTTATTTCTTTATATAAATTTTAAAACCAGGTTGAGTTTATTGCTGAGGCCAAGGTTTATACAGCACTATTTCTTTTGCTTCTGGAATTTTAGCAAAACTATGCAGATGATGATGCATGATGTAACATAAGCTGAAATACAAAGGTTTTTCTGTTCACTCCATAAACTGAGATAATACTTCAGAGGGAACCACTCAACAGACTAGTTTGAGAAACTGAACATGAGGGAAAGAAATCAAGTGTAAAATCGTAAAACCATAACATTTGCGTTATGCTGAATATTGAATTGAATAATCTTCTAAAACAAGCTGTTTGCTTGGAAGACAGTATTTACATCCAACACAAGAAGATGCAAGCCTACTGGGATCAGTATAATTTTCAAAAACATTCAATTATACATGATATCCATCAGTGGCTGAGATGCCGCAGAAGTTATTATTTTGTTTTAATTATGACATTCAGTATAAACATCTGCAGAGTGGCAAAGTTCTTCAGTAATAAATAAAATTGCTGAAAATGCATTTAAGATCACACAACAAAAGTAAGCAAAAACCGAGCTAATGGCTGGAATCTTCTCAGCTCCTGAACAAAGTGGGCTATGGTGACTCAGTTGGGAAAAGGTGGTAAGCTTGGCTGAACTAAAGTTCTTGACGTCATACAAAAAAAAAGAGATGAGAATTTCTCCAATGAGCCGCCAGAGGCTGGTTTCCATGAACTTGCCTGCATTTGTATACCGTTAGTACCTAACCTCGCCTGGTTGAAATGTATTTCCCTATTCTCCTAAGCGGCAGCTAGAAATGAGATGGTGACAATTTCTGACATGAAAGTCGGAACAAGTACCTGGTGACTCCAGCTCGCTGCTTGCTCTCCTGGCATCCATCTTTGTCAGTATTCCTCAACATCTCAGGGTGTGGGCAGTGACTGTTCACAGCCATCTTGCAGGAAGCTTAGTATCAGACAAAACCAAACTTCTCCATATTTCTACAGCACATCTCCGACCACTAAGGTTTTTATGAAGATCTGTAGCTCGGGTTATGCTTGGAGTTGTTGGCCGGTTGATTTTTTTTGCAAATGCTTCATCCCCTTACTGGGTGACATCTTCAGTGCTGTGTAGCCTTCAGATGAAGCATTGTTGTTGAGATCTGCCCAAAATGTAAATGGTTCTGTCTGTTGTGGGGGTGGTTCTATTTCTGGTTTTGTGCTGTAGTGGTCTTTCGATGGGGTCTATTTCAACATGTTTGTTTATGGCACCAGTGGATGAATACCAGACTTCCAGGGATTCCCGAGCTTCAACAATGGCTATGCAGCACTGAAGATGTCACCTAGTAGGGGAACGAAATGTTTGCAGAAAAATCAACAGGCTCAGAGAACCAACCAACACCTTACATTTCTGACCTCCTCACAATACAGTCTCCATTTCAAGGCTGCACAGTGGAATGCACCAGTGCCTTTCATTCTAATGCTGCATCCAACTTATTGATTCAACCTGGTGGATCTCGGGACTCACTACTTGTTCTCCTACTTGTGGGTGGCACGGTGGCACAGTGGTTAGCACTGCTGCCTCACAGCGCCAGAGACCCGGGTTCAATTCCCGACTCAGGCGACTGACTGTGTGGAGTTTGCACATTCTCCCCGTGTCTGCGTGGGTTTCCTCCGGGTGCTCCGGTTTCCTCCCACAGTCACAAAGATGTGCGGGTCAGGTGAATTGGCCATGCTAAATTGCCCGTGGTGTTAGGTTAAAGGAGTAAATGTAGGGGTATGGGTGGGTTGCGCTTCGGCGGGTCGGTGTGGACTTGTTGGGCCGAAGGGCCTGTTTCCACACTGTAAGTAATCTAATCTAATCTAATCTAATCTCTTATGCTTACTCCTTGGATGCAGACAGCCTCTCAAGCTTGGCTTGTCCTTTTGGACTTCTCTGTCTCTTTCAGAAATGAGAGGTTCACGGTATTTCTGTGTTGCCTAGCTGTTCAGAGCAGATACAAAGCAAAGCCTTTGTCATGGTTGTCAGCAGTGATCAGTTAAGGCGGTGAACATGTTGTCGAATGCACTTTGTTCCGTCAGTATTACACCTAAGCCATATGCCAGCACGGCGCCTGGCAATCACACTGCATGTGCTTCAATCAAATTACCAAGTCTCAAAGTCTAAGGGAAGTAGCCCTTCAGCAAGTCAGGGTAGACTGCTATCAGTCAGAAATTTCCAGTAGATTCAATCAAGGGTAATGTCCCATATCAGTTCAGGGCTTGGACACAATCAGTTGGCTCTTTGGTGTGTACAAGATCAGAGTTTCCAAATCACCACAGTTTGATGAATGAGTCATAGTCAGTCCTGCAGGTCCAGAGAAGACAGTCCAGCCATCTGTGTTATGTAATTGGGGAACGGTACAGAGATCAGGCAAATACCGAGTCACCCATCCGGAAGGGCAATCTGTCCAAGTCATACAAGGGCATGAGCCATGGTCAATCCTGGGCGGATGGAGGGAGGGGGAGTCAAATCACTGAAAGTTAAGGGGCCGGATTTATCAGAGCCCACAGCTATTGTAGGGAACTTGGGGAAGTCAATTTTGTGGGATTGCAGGCAGTATGCTGGGATGCAGAAGGGACCATCATTGAGAAGGGAGTATTCATGTCATATAAGGTGGAGGGACAACAGTAGAGGACATTGGTTATTGTAGGAGGAGGGATATTGACAATCGCATCACCCTGGAGTGGACAGGGGAACAGTGCAACATGATGGCTAAGCTGGAGGGCCATGGCTCTGAGGGGAGTAGATGGGGAAATAAAGTTGCTATTCAAAATGATATATGCACATGTGTGGATGCTGGGCTCGACAAAGAGTGCCAGAAAGTAAAGGACTTAACCAATTCTGGTAAAACCTGGCCCAAGATTTCAGGTTGATGATCTTTCATCCGAACTGAATTTGGTTTCAATTAATATACATGTAAGCCTGGATTTACTCTACTGCCTCATAGCGCCAGAGACCCAGGTTCCTTTCCACCCTCGGGCAACTGTCTATGTGGAGTTTGCACATTCTCCCCGTGTCTGCGTGGTTTTCCTCCAAGTGCTCTGGTTTCTTCCCACAGTCCAAAGCTGTGTTGATTTGGTGGATTGACCATGCTAAATTAAATTTCAAACATTAATTTTGAGTATTTTTAAAACTTTCATGAATTGTGAGACCTATGAATTAATTACAAATGTTACTAATAACAAACTGGCCTGTTCTCACTTTACAGTAGCATCTGGTTATCTGTTGCAGCTTTCCCGTTTATTTTTAGCTAAAATTAGAAACAAACATCCTTAGAAATGTGAAGGAGAATCTAGACTCACCGATCTATAACATCAAAGCATGTTTCCAAATGCCATTCTTTGGACCAAAATGTTTGAACGTACAGATATATCGCATATAGGGAGGGAGATGAAGGCTGTACCTGATCTTGGGGTTTAACTGTTATTCTTTTGTTTGCGTATTCCTTTTTTTCAGATTTAGCTGCCAGAATAGCCCCAGATATTGTTTATTTACAAATAGATTGAGCAGAAAACCAATTCCACAGTGTATCCTCACTATTTCCATTTAACTAGCTTTGCATGCAAACCCTTAACATTAATACAGCTATTCTTAGACTCTGTATAACATTTACACTGACTGGAATATGGTTGCAGTGTGCTGTAAGATATTGCTATGTCAAACCTGAACATCACAACAAAATCTTGCTGAGATAACTGCAATTATCTATTTTGAATTTGGGCTCGGTGTGCAAATTTCTTGCATAAGACATAGGAGCAGATTGAGGCTATTCAGCCCATCAAGTCTTCTGTGCCATTCGAACATGGCTGATGTTTCTCAGCCTCATTCTCCTGCCTTCTCCTCATAACCCTTGAGCTCCTTACTAACCAAGAATCTATCTACCTCTGTCTTAAATGACTTGAACTTCACAGACTTTTGCAGCAATGAGTTCCACAGATTCCCCAGCTATGGCTGAAGAAGTTCCTGCTCATCTCAGTTCTAAACAGCTGCCCCTCCAGTCTGAGGCTGTGTCCTCTGGTCCTAGTCTCCCCTACTGGTGGAAACATCTTCTCCACCTCCACTTTATCCTCTTGGTATTCTGTAAATTTCAATCAGATCCCCCTCATTCTTCTCAACTCCATGGAGCACAGACTCAAAATCCTCAACTGTTCTGCATGACAAGCCCTTCATTCCCGAGGATCATTCTTATAAACCACCTCAGCATCCCACCCTCCTCCCAGCAACAGCACATCCTTCCTTAGATACAGGGCCAAAACAGTTCACAATATTCTAACAGGGGTCTGACAAGAGCTATATACAGACTTAAGCAGTGCATCTCTGCTCTTGTATACTAGCCCTCTTGAAATGAATGCGAACATTACATTTGCCTTCTTAACTGCCAACCGAACCCGCATGCTAACCTTGAGTGAATCCTGAATTCAGACTCCTAAGTCTCTTGGTGCTTCAGATTTGTGAAGTCTTTCACCATTTAGAAAATAGTCTACGCCTCTATTCTTTCTACCAACGTGCATAACCACAAACATTCCCACATTATATTCCATCTGCCACTTCTTTGCCCACTCTCCTAGCCTGTCCAAGTCCTTTTGTCACCTACCTGCTTCCTCAACACTACCTGTCCCTCCACCTATCTTTGTATCATATGCAAGGTTAGCAACAGTGCCATCAGTTCCTTGGCCCACAATGTTAATGTATATTGTGTATAGTTGTGGTCCTAATACTGACCCCTGCTGACCCCAGTCATCATAGATCTACATCTGCCACCTTGACTTAAATTTTTGTTGTGTTTCATAAATATTCTGTGAAATGCAACAATGTGAATTTATTTACTCTGGCTATTTTATTAAGCTGTAAACATCATTACAAGCCAGAAACGTTTTGTTATTAATAATGCGTAAAGTTCACTGGATCAGTGATGGCTGACAATTTTACATGATGAGGCTTTGCGATCTCAACAATTTACACAGGGGCCACATGCATCTCGGTGCTAAACAGTGTTGAGCAGTTGGTCCAAATCTTAGCTCCGATTTTTCTTTTGGTGCTTTCCCACCATGAGGGACAGTATAAATCATTCTTTAAGAAAAAACATGGATTAATTAAGGATGGTCAGCATGAAGATCAGCCCAAAAACTGCTATCTTGCCTCTGTCTCTTTCACTCTGAGTTTTGACTTTGCTGACAAGTTTGTTACACTGCAGCTAGGGATCGGACTTCCCTTTTGATTGGTCATTACAAACGCGATGTGATCGCACTAGAGGAGTACTGAGATTTGTGAGGATGTTGCCAGAAACTGAGAAATTTAGCTTTGAGAAAAGCTTGGATAAATTTGGATTTTTTTTTTGGAACAAAGGAGACAGGAATGATTTAATTGAATTGTATAAAATTATAACGGATCTTGACAGAGTGGACAGGAAGGTTTAAATTCCCTTTGCAGAGGTCAATCACCGGAAGGCATAGTTATAAATTAATTAGCAGAAAGGTTGGAGGGAAATTGAGCAGAACATTTGTCACCTCGAGGATAGTGGTATCTGGAATTCTGCCAGAAAGACGAGCAGAAGCTGAAACCCTCGTTATATTTAAAAAGAAGACTTGAAATATCGTAATCTGAAAAGCTGCTGACTAAAGGCTGGAAACTGGGTAACCCTTTGTTAGCTAGCACATATACAATGGGCAGAATGGTCTTGGATTTTATCATAAATAGCAATAGAAAATGTTTTAGGTTAGATTACTTACAATGTGGAAACAGGCCCTTCAGCCCAACAAATCCACACCGACCCACCAAAGCACAACCCACCCAGACCCATTCCCCTACACCTAACGCTACAAGCAATTTAGCATGGCCAATTCACCTAACCTGCACATTTTTGGACTGTGAGAGGAAACCCACGCAGACACAGGGGGTTGTGAGGTAGCAGTGCTAACCACTGTGCCACAGTGTCATAAACTCAAAGTGCCACCTCAAAGAATCTGCATATAAAATCATAAGGATTTTTTTGTTTACAAGATATTTTGTGTTCTAACCTCACTACTGTATTATCTTGTTCTGCTGCTCTAAGTGGTTACTGGGAGATGACACAGCTCTGAGTAGTTGTGTTAGAAACAGAATGAACAGCATCTGGATTCCAAATTCTGGGACTTCCCATTTTGCTTGAACACCATCATATGCTGTAACCAATGTCTCACACAGAAGCAAATTGAAACATTGAACAATGTGTGTGATGAGTAATTTTAACAGTTCTTCTTCTCAATAGCAGTTGCTGCCACATCGCAGGATTCTGACTTGGGATGGATCAGTGAACGCTCTAAATCTCTACACATCACCATCGTTACCCAACATTACTCTGGGTCTCCCAGCTCCAACTGCCTCATCTGCCTCCTCCCACATCAACGTATGTAATAATTACAGGCCTAAAGTTACTTAATCTCTTTAATCAGTTACATTGGTTGAAGCACATAACAATCCCATGAAGCATGCAGGCTTGTGGTCAGCCATTATGATAGTGTTGCCATGTTTAAACCAAAAATTACATCTCTGGTATTAAACCACTGAGTAATGAGATCTATGCCAACAGTTTCTCATGAATCTAAGATCTTAATCTTAGTTGAAACATTACTGAAAAAAGACCAGGTGCTTCCCCGTAGGATATGAGTGTGAATAATTCCTGGGTGGTGTCTCTGTGACTGATTCAAAGAGAATCACTGGGGGCATGGAGATGGTCCACCCACTCACTTTTTGTGATCTACAGCTTGTATGAAATAAAGAATCCTGGGAAGGGTATTTTTTTAAAAAAGAAAAACATAAAATATATCCAGGAACTTTAGACTTGGTAAGACTTCTGAGACAAATAAAGAATTATTCAGATAATAGAGGTGATTTTCCCTTCCACAGCATTTGCAAGATGCTCAGTTCCCAGGCATAGCACTGGCTAGAGACCATCATTATCATGCCTTCACCCACAGCCCAAGTTGAGATTTACTGTTACTCATTGGGTGTCTTCCTGAATGTATTGAGTGTCATGATGGTAATGAGATGGCAGGTAGTGTGTTCGCAGTTCGAACAGAGGATTGCAACCTATGTCTGAACCTCTAGGACCAGAGTGAATGTTACTGGTGCTGGGGGAAGCCTGAAGATTGAAAGCGAGCAATCCAAAAAGATCCTGCAGCAGTTTCCTTACTTTGTCACAGGGTGATAGTTCTGATACCAGTTGCCAACACCTTGTAGTTTCACTGTTGTTTTTTTACCTTGTTTACTGACACTGTGACATACATGGCATGAATCTGTTTTGGAATTATGTCCAACTAACTAAATATCCCAACGCAGCCCAAATTTAAATTTTCCTAACTCAGGCAGGTGTAGTGTACACCAGATCCCTTGTAGCTGTCAGACGCCCTGTAAGGAGGTAGACAGTGAACATCCAACGCAGTTTCAATTTCTCTGTCTTACAATGTCTGTTTTAATTCCTGAATCCAGTGAGAAGTCTATTCTTCATGTACAATCTTCTCACATCAAAAGATGTGTGCCAAGAATAAAAACAGAAAATGCTGGAAACACTTTGCAGGTCAGGCAGCAGCTGTGGAAAGAAACTGAGTTAACATCTCAGTTTAACAATCATTCAATCCACGGGAAGAATGATAGAAATGTGGCAGGTTTTGAAATGGAGAACAGGAATGAAGAAAAGGGAAGGTCTGTCTCCAGGTGGTGCATGGCAGTCACCTGAATACAAAATGAAGCAATAAAGAAAGAAAATGTTAAACTAATCAAATAAAGTGAAATGTAATGGTGACAGAGAATATGATCTGAAAATTTGAACTGAATATGGAGTCCAGAAGTGATGCTTCTTGTGTTGAATTTCACTGGGACACTGGAGCAGGCCATGGACAGAAAAGTCAGAATGGGAACAAGGTGGATCATTATAATAATTAGCAACAGAAAACTTGGTGTTGTGCTCACAGACTGAATGGAGGTGTGTTGCAAAACAATCTATGTTGTTCTCCCCATGATGGAGGAAACCACCCTGAGAGCGGTCAATACAAAATACTAAACTGAAAGAAGTACAAGTAAATCCCTCTTTCACTCAGAAGGGCATCCAGGGATTTGGGAGGTGAGAAAGGAGGATGTAAAAGCACAAGCGTTGCATTCTCTATGTTTACACATATTGGTAGTAGGCAAGGGAGGGATGGTTAGGTGACCAAGATATTGAGGAAGGAATAAAAATCTGAGTGCTGGAACAAACTCAGGAGGTCTGGCAGCATTTCTGGAGAGAGGAACAGAGTAAACGTTTTGAGTCTGGTATGACTTCTTCAAAACTGATTTGAAATGTTAGCTCTGTTTTTCTCACCACAGATGCTGCCAGACCTGTTGAGTTTCTCTAGCACTGTCTGTTTTTATTTCAAATCTCCAATATCCACAGTGTGTTGCTTTCATGTTGTGGAGGGAATGGTCCCTTTGGAACACTGAAAAGGTACAGCAGGAGGAGATGTGCTTTCTGCTACATAGTGTCATGCTGGACGTGGCAGAAAAATGTACAGGATGATTAAGTGAACACAGAGGCTGGTGGGGTGAAAGCTGAGGACATGGAAACCATATCATATTTCTAGAGGGAATGGATGGGGCAAGAGCAGAAGTTCAGACAGGAAAAACTGAGTTCACTGGGGCCGTAACAGGCCAAAATAATAAGCCAACCAGGATGACCTTGTTTCCAGATTTTTAGAAAGGAGTTAGAAGCAGGATGTGTGTGATTGAGGAGGTTATAAGGTTGGGGGCTGTGAAGCCAATTTCCACAGGGAAAATAAGCTGAGTGGCAGGCTTGGAAACATGTCTTGATCTTTGTTAGTCGGGTTAACATCCAGAGGCAATGGGAGGAAACATCAGAGAGTTGGTTTCCAGCCTCTGCTAGCTAGAGATCAATACATCAGGGAAAAACAGCAGTACATTTGTCAGTAAGTTTGCTCATGATGTCAGGATTGGACTGGAGAGAATGGGAAGCTTCAAGTTTAGAGTAAGTTAGATTGGAATGAGTGAGATGAGCAAAGGAATTGAAATGTTCAATCTCATGGTTCGAGAGAAGGTAAGACGCCACAGAGAGGAATCCACATAAAGAGGAATATTGGACAATAAGGGTTCACTAACTGGGATGGGATGGGGGAGTGCAGAAGGAAGTGGGCGGGGTTGAGTCTGCGGCTAAAGACGTAGACATGGAGACAGGTGAAAGAATAAGAGCTGAGTGTCAAACCAAGCTTGAAGTTCAAAGAGATGAGGGCATAAGGTGATAAGCTAGGCCTTTGCTGAGGACTGATTATTTAGGGTCAGCGATAGCAAGATCAGTATCAAGACTTATGTAGCATGAAACTCTAAACATTCAGGTCAGATCAATGCCAACAAAAATGGATTAAATATATAAATCGTTGTGGAGGAAGATTGAAATTCCCACTCTTTGCCCCACCCACAGGCACCACCAGTGTTGACCTCACTCATAATCTTGTCTGCAGGCCACTTCTGATCCACAAGTGTTGTCAGCCTATTAGGCCAATCAAAGAGCTCGTTAAGGTTAAGCATTGCCAAGTGGAATGTTTTAGCGGCATGTGGGCCTCTCACTAAGGCTGAATCATGGCCATGCAATAGAGGTAGTGTCTGGGTGAGCACACTGGGGAAGGGGTCTTCAGATAGTATTCCATCCACAATGAGAATCATGTTAATTGTCGAACCACAATTGCCGCCTCTAATCTCCCAATGGAGGGTTACTCTCATGCAGTGATAGCTTCAACACTGTGGCCTGACATTCAGAGGATGCCTCAATTTTTCTCACTGTCATAACTCCATGAAAGATTCTAACTTATGGTAACACCCTGCTGATCTGAGTGCTGGAAGGTCTCCTTGGGGCTCCACCATTTTAATTAGACAAGCATTCAGAGAGGCCCATTTTACTGACTGCCTCCTAAGAATGGTTCTTTTGTACTGATTCTGTATATGTAGAACCCTGACCCATGTTTTCTACCAGTAGCAGGATTGAGAATCACAAATGAATATTCAGCCTACAATTCGTTGACATTACTTCAAACGGACACTATAGAGGAAATTAGTCTTCAATGATAAGGCATAATGGCTAATCATCAATTGTGATCCCTGGTCAATCATCTTTTCCAATTTTGGCCTTATCTGTCTTATCTTTGAAATTATTAAATACAGAGTTAAATAAAGGCATTTTTGACTTTTTATATGAATTGTTGAATGATTGAGTTTGAATTTGCAGCAATGGAATCCTTATAATCGGGATTTTCAAATAGAGGAGACTGGGTCTTTCATGGGTGAACACCTATAGAGGGAATAAGGTCAGTTACAGCCCTGGAAACAAGAGCTTGCTATTTGTCAGTAAGACCGGTTTGTAAAGTCCTTTCAGTGGCTGTTCAATCCAGCCTTGAAAGAGAGATTGATCGACCATCACAGCATCAGAAACTTCCAAAGAACAGACCATCTTCCCCAACCTGCTTGCTTGATTGGGGTGAGGCAAATGGCACTGTAGGGAGAACGAGCAAATGCACCATAATTTTTTCAGATATTAATACACTGGCAAAGAAAACAAACCCAGTGAAGTTACATGTACAGTGTAATCATGACTTAAATATTCATTTATAGATAATCATTTGTTCTAGGCCTCAACAACAAATCAAAATACTGACAGACACGCCATCCAGGGAATGACAGCCCTTACTGGACAGTTCAGAGGAGGAACTCCCTTATCTGCTTATTTACCAACTGCTCCTTTTGATGGGAAGGTTAACAGCACCCATCATGCCCTGCTACACCATGTGCTTCTGATGGAACAGGTTCGAAAGCAGAGTCCTCTCACAACGGGTGAGTTGTATTTGCAAGTGAAACTTTTGGATTCTAACTGAGAGTTTGGAATTTTCTGTTCAAGTGAGAATTAATTTTACATAAGGACATCAATATAAAAGGAAACATTTTAGAAGTATTCATAATTCTGAATCAAATATATTTGCTTCAAAATGTTCACCTGTAAGTAAGATTTCAGCACGGTATCTTGATTAATGGAATGGTAAGTGTTTTGTTTGTTTCTTTATACAGAGTACACAAAGAAAGTCTCTCCTACTCCATTCCTGAGAAAATGTGTGGAACGTATATTCTTAATAAATAGATCCACAGGCTTGACTATTTTCTCAATTGCATAAAGTGAGCTTGTGAACTTTTTCGCATTTCACAGAAAAGGTCTCATATCTTGTAAGACTTATTTTCAAAAAGCACTGGCTTTCTCAATTAGTTAATTAAGACTTCAAGAATTTAAAAATTCAGCCACACTGCTACTGTTTTACAGACTTAAACTGGGTGCTCTTATAAGCATACAGAATCAGATCACTCAGTTGACATCAAAGGTAGTTTCTAGAAGCACTTAAGAAATCCATTTTAATATCCTTTCGTGACACTTTTGTGAAAGTCGCCACCTCTACACCTTACTTGCTGTATCATCATGCTACGAACAGGTAGCAAACTCCTGCAGGTGCATTATTTAAAGGGCTTAACTACATCTTACAATTGTTTTACTGGTTTGTTCTGTTAAGCTGCTGGCCAATTTCATGACCTTTCCTCGGATTTTATCTGTTTTATATTTGAATATTGACTTAAGTGCCAATGGATTTGCTCACTAAACTGCACTGTCAACAGTTATGTTATAATCATGGGTGTTCGAGTCAGTCTGACCTAGAGGTTGCAGGGGAATGTGCAACAGCCAAGAATGAGGCAGGAGAAAGCAGGTGCAGCTGGGAGAAATGGAGGTCATGCCATTGTAGGCTCACAGAGGCCATTACACAACTTTGGTGTTTGTTGTGAGTTTAGGCTCCTGAAGATCTATGTTAGACACATGGGTTTGACTGTGTTTGGATTTGGCAATTGAGGGTTAATCTTACCATACCCATAATTCTAAGTGAGAGGAAGTTATCCAGAGATCCAAGGGAACCACCCAGCAGACTTTGGGAGAGAACATTCCAGACTGATTGAGCCTGAGCCGGAAAGTTATTCAAGACAGAAGCATGCATTACACATCGGAGTGATGAGAAGTCTTTTAATTAAGTAATGTGTGCTAAGCAGCATTCCTAAGAAAGGAAATTTTAAAGTAATAAAATAATCTTTGGATTAAACAGTCACTATTAGTCCCAGACCAAAGTGTTGGGTTACAATAAGTGTAAAAGAAGTGAAGTGTTTGAAGTGTAAAGAAAAAGAGCTGTACCAGAAATGATAAAGCACTGAAAGGTAACTGAGTCAGGAAAATAATAATTATGAAAGAACCATTTACAGTTACAGTAGATGCATTGGAATTTTGATCACTTCAAGCCTATCAAAATGTTAAAACAAATAGAAAAATCTCTCTGCTGAAATTGAACTGTGCTGGACCTTGTTTGAAGTGCAGTACTGGATGTTCTTGGAATTGCAACAATATTGGTCAGCTCTCCCATGCTTGGCTCATATCCATTATGTGTTTAAGAATATTTGAAACTGCTATAAAAGAACAAAATGTTCTTCTCTTCCCTTGTTTACCTCCATTTCTCTTGTTCTTAAACTTTTGTTTTGTTGTATTTGTTAAAGCAAACACTTCAACAATGTGTACTTTCTCTTTAGCAAAACATCACCTCAGTTAAAAGATCTATCCAATCAGGTTCCTGTTCGGAATCTGGTAGTAATACGAACTGGATGTTCCCCATAACGATTTGGGTTGTGAGGTCATAAAAATGCCATGAGCTTTTAACTTTGTCAGTAATCTTTGATTTAGCACTTTATCAGATGCTTCTATAAACCTAAGTGCAGTTCATCAACCAGTTCCCTTTTATTCACAGCTGGTGTTACCTTCTCAAATACTCCTACAGATTGGTCAAATGCAATGAAAGTGATATTGGGGAATAGTGAAATTCAATGGGGTTGGGGTGGGGCTGGTGTAACTCTTCAGTCCCTGAGTGTAGTTTGGAATGGAAAAAGAGGTGCATTCGTTGCAAACACATGACACAATCTGTCCAATTATCAAACTATTTGAATTAATAGAAGGAAAATTGGAATACTCTATTATAGGCATGCAAACTTTCATTGGACTTTGCTGTCTATGTTGCAGCAGGTGATGCTTTGCAACTAGACATCAAGAGGAACATTTATTTTCAATATACCTTGAGGAACCATTCGCCAACAGGAGACCTGACACCTTAGTGAATTACATAAAGAGTAAGAACTGAGAGAAAAGAAGTGCGGTTGGAATATTTTGTTGGATTAAATCATTGTGTGTTACTATTTAAAACATGTGTATAAATCCACCAAGAGCTCAGAGCTGTCTGATATCTGTTCCTGTAAGATGCAATGATCTAAAATGAAAGGAATTTATGCATTTTAGATTATTTCTAATTGTGTGTTTGTTGACATAGAATAACTACCAATTTGTTCTGATTGGAAAATGCAGGTTGTTTGGTAATGAAGTCCTTTATAAAATTGGAAAAAAAACATTAGATTGATTTTCATATTGAAAATTTTAGTTTCTTGTCCCTCAATGTAAAAGTTAGGATTAAGCCCATACTCACCGGCTGGCTTGTCCAGCATCCATTTCACAGATATCAGGCTGTTGTGGTAAGATGTCATCTCCCATTTCTGAGGTATGATGTACTGTGTGTCATTTATTATATCAATATAATTTTATTTAATCTTTGGATTTTGAACTAGAGGCATGTGCGTTTTAGTCTATGTATAGGAGGGTTTTAATAATTAACTGATCAGTATTTCTGGATGAATGATTTTCAAACTGGTCTGTGCCAGAGAGTAGCTAACTGAGGGCCCTTCTGGAATGATAATATGAATTTGTTTGTACTGTGAAAGTTGTACGTTTGGGAAGAGCAAACATTGTATGGCATTAGCCTGCTTTCAATTTAGATTATTCTGCTTAGGAAAACTCTTAAATTGGAAAGCTTTTAGTTTTAGCACACAGAATACCTGGCTGAAATCGGATGTAAGAACAGTTCCATCTGGAGAAAGGAGTTAATTCAGAACATTTGGGAAATAGGATTACCTCAATGTAAGGATTTTAGTTTGAAATTTAAGAACAAATGGTTTTGGTTAGAAATCTAAAGGGGGTTTTTAAAGCTGAAAAAAAAGTTTAAGTCCAATTGTGTGAATAATCAAAGAAGGCAGGGTGGTGGCTCAGTGGTTAGCACTGTTGCCTCACAGTATCAGGGACCCAGATTCAATTCCCGCCTTGGGCGACTGTGTGGAGTTTGCACGTTCTCCCCATGTCTGCGTGGGTTTCCTCTCACAATCCAAAGATGTGTAGGTTAGGTGAATTGGCCATGTTAAAATTGCCCATAGTGTTCAGGGATGTGTGTGTTGGGCCAAAGGGCCTGTTTGCACACTGTAGGGATTCTAGATTATTCTAAAAACTATGAAACTCATGTGTGGGAATTAAAAGAAACTGTTCAGTCAAACCTGTCGTTGTGAAGAGAAGGGAGCAATTTCTACTATGTGAGTACTATAAAGTGATAGTGTTGTGATAGATAGAGTTGCATTTTGCTGTCTGTTTTGAAATCTTTCAAGTTGCGCTAAACATCCATAGTTTGGTTTGTTATACGTTATCTTCATCTGTTTTGCATAATAATTTTCTCCTTTATTGTTAAAATCAAATTAGCATTGCATGCATATGTTTCAGTGAAAGACCACCATGTAAGATAAAAAGAAATCTATCAAGCCTGTCTGAGCTCTGAATTGTCCAGTACGAACATCAGCTGGGATTTTAATGGAGGAAATATTGCATCTGAGAGCTGCTGGCCAATCATACAGCCTGGCGCTCTCTTGTCCCAGCAGCGCCACCTTGAGTGGTGACTATTACTGGGATTACAGCAGCCCCGAAAGAAGAAGAGATGTGGAAACTTGTCAAAATTAAGTCAAGGATCCTACCGGCTTGAGTTTGCAGGCTCAGGCAAGAAAGAGGTGGACAGGGTTTGGGAATATGATTTCATCTGCCAAGTTGGACACTTGGTACCTGCATCTCATTCCATAGGTAAAGAAAAGAAGGATATTTTATCAGCATTGGTGGCACTCATCAAGAACAGTTTCTTAACCATCTCTCCATGGGGAGTCATGCTGTGTTAAAATGTAACTGTATCCTGCCTGATGACCTAGCAGATTGTCTCAGTGTCAAAAGTGTTATTGATACAGAGGCCTCAGTCTTAAGGTCAAGTTGCAACTTCCACGTGTCACTCAACAGTTGACCTAATGAGAATAATGTAAACCTTTTGCATTCACAGCCCATAAGTGGCAGGAGCTAATTTCAACCAGCATTACGAACAATGGTTTGCACAATGGACAGGAAACCTTCCAAGTTTAGCTTAATTAAATATTTATGTTGAGCTTTCGGCCAAGTGTACAAAATTCACAGGAAATTGGAACCACCAAGAAAAAAGTTTGATGAACAGCCAATTTAAGACAAGGAGATTTCTTCCCAATATATCTGAGTAAAGTATGAATAACTCAGTTCCTTTAATTATTTTTTATTCACTCATGAGGTGTGGGGATTTATTGCCCATCCCTAATTACCTATAGAGCAATTAAGAGTCAACCACATTGCAGTTGGTATGAAGTCACATATCAGCCAGCTTAGGTAGGCTGACAGATTTCCTTCCCTAAATGGCATCAGTGAACCAGATGGGTTTTTCCAACAATTGGCAATGGTTTCATGGTCATCATTGGACTCTTAATTCCAGATTCCTTATTGAATTTAAATTTCACCATCTGACGTGGTTTCGAACCCAGATTTCCAGAACGTTAACTGAGTCTCTGGATTAGTAGCGATAATGCCACTAAACCATTACCTCCCCATAATCTATTTTTCCTAATCGATCTGTTCAGGGATGTTATTGCTCACCTCTGGAGCAGGTGGGACTTAAACCCAGGCCTCCGTGATTCAGGGGGTAGGGATGCTACCACAGCACCAGAAAAGAGACTTCAGATTCCTATCACCCTGTTACAATCTGATTGCGATCACTTGCAAACTTTTACAGCGAACTTTAACATAGAATCTCATGCATGACAAATTATTGCAGCTCATTTTTTATAACTGATATTGAGTTCTGGAACACAATGAACTCTGCAACTGTGAAGACAAGGCAATAAGAAACATGCCTGCAACTTTATGTTCTTAAACAAATTTGTTTGAATAACTCCTGGCTAGAAATCTTACAGAACATGTGGACAAGTGAATTCAATAGCTTCCTACTAGCTTTGTTTTCCTCTTACCTTTCCTATTGTTCTTTCTCCCAGTATTCCATAATTCATCCACTGACATATGCAAGTTACGCTACAATAGCACAGCATGATTGGTAATGAATTACTCTGAAGTACCTTATAATGAGCTGAATTAAGCTAGCAGAAGTTTTTATTCTGTTTCTCTGAAGAATTCCTCAAGAATCAACCACAATACTCAGTATTGCAGAAGAAAACAGCACCTCTGGACTTTGCATCACTCATTACACCTCTTATAAGGACGAGCACAGTACCCCACCATGAACAATTTAGGAGAACCTAGAGAAGGTGATGGCCTAGCAGCAAAGTTGCTCAAAGCAATAAGCTAAGATAGAATTTGAAACCAAACATGGCATATTTGGAATTAAAAGTCTAATGATGACCAGTAAGCCAATGCAGATTGTCATAAAAGCTCATGTGATCCATTAAAGGAAGTAAACTGCCTTAAAACTGAATGGATCACCCAGCATTGACTAAGGCATCACACAGGACAATGTCACAAATACAACCCTGTCAACCTTACAAAGTCATGTTTAGTCACATCTGGGTGCTGGTGAGAACTGATGCACAAACTAGTCAAGCAACAGTCTGCTATAGTCATAGTTACAGAATCACACCTGTCAGACAATGTCTGAGTCATTAGGTATGTCTTGTCCACTGGCAGGCAGAGATACACAGTTGGGAAGCATCAGCTTAACGTAGAGGAGTCCTCAACATGTCTCCTGACTCCACAAAGTCTCATGGTATCAGGTCAGACATGAGGAAGAAACCTCATGTCGAACCCTGACTCACCTGTCCCCACATTCTTTGCTGTACAAATGTGCTCTAATGTCCTAAACATTAATCAATACTCGTCCATGTAGAACAGCACTTGGAGGAAGCACTGAGGGTGATAAGGACACAGATGTACTCTGGGTGGGTATTTCAAAGGCCCAACAACACTCAAGAAGCTTAGAGTCATAGAATATACAGTATGGAAACAGACCCTTCAGTCAAACTTGTCCATCCTGACCAGATATCATAAATAAACTTAGCCCCACTTGCTAGTATTTGGCTCATATCCCTCTATACCATTCCTATTCATATACCCATCCAGATGTCTTTTAAATGTTGTAATTATTCCAGCCTCTGGCAGCTCATTGCATACACGCACCTCCCTCTGCGTGAAAACGTTTAATACCAGGCAGAACAAAGCAGCCTGCTTGATTGGCACCGCATCCACAAACATTCCATCCCTCCATCACTGATGCTCAGAAGTAGCAGTATGTATCAGTGATTGAAAAGTTACAGAGTTGGCTAGCAGAAGAATGATTGATTGAATACAAACAGTTGATGCAGTCATCTGAGAGTACACAAAGCATCTTGTAACACAAACTGTTGGAAGCTTTGAAAAGACCACTTCCCAGAAGATCATTGAATTTAATTGCAGTCTGGCCATAAAATGCTATTGTCAAGACCTTGTGCTCCAATTTCCAATTGGACTTGTGTCTAGTTTCATTTTACTGGTGAAAAATCCAAGCAGGATTAAATTGACCTCATTCCTGCCTTCAGAGATAACTTGGATGAGTGCCCACAAATATTTGTCCAACATAAAGACATTGGCTAGATTACAGGGTATTTATCATAGGGCATTGCCACATCTGACGCAGGCTGCATCTTGAATTTTTTGCCAACCATGTAATAGGCAGTTCAGGATACACAGTCTCAATTCTTAATATATCACAAAGTGTAAGAAAGCAACCTGTAGTCAGGAAGATTCAAGTGTAGACCATTGTTTAAAAATAAATTTGTTGAAAACTATAATGTGAATCCTGCAAGTGAAGTCTAGCTTGTAGTGTTCACTATGGTGGTCCTAATAACATTTTGTATCCTCGTCTTAACTTTCCATTCCAACATGCTCCCTCCCACCAACCCTCCAGTGCCCAAAACCACAAGAAGCAGAGATGGGAAATTTAGCAAATTAATAGCCATGATTTCCTGCCAGCTATAGACAAAATATAGAAACACTTACCACTTCTGCTATGTACTCTTCCCTCCAAATCCATCTAGTTAGCTGAAACTTCATTCTCACTATAACATTTGATAATGGTTAAGGTGGTCACACAAATCTAATTATATTGATATTCATATTACATTCATGGCTAACTTAATGGAATAGAACCAAAAAAAGTAACCCTTGGTGACCAGCACTCTATTATTTGCTTTCCTGATCCATTTGTAGTGGATTTCCTTCAATTATGAACTCATAACAGTGAGACAAGCAAGAGGCTGGAAGAGCATAGCAAGCCAGGCAGCATCACGAGGTGGAGAAGTCGACATTTCGGGTGTAATCCTTCTTCAGGACTGGGAGTAGGTGTAATATAAGCTCTCCTTACACCTACCCACCACAACCCTGAAGAAGGGTAACCCAAAACGCTGACTTTTCCAACTCCTGATGATGCCTGGCTTGCTGTGCTCTTCCAGTCTCTTCCTTGTCTACCTTGGATTCCAGCATCTGCAGCTATTTTTTGTCTCATGACAGTGAGAGGCTGACAGACTTTCATTTAACAATTTGTGCATATCTTTTCTAAAACCATTTTAATCCATAAAAGGACTCAGGTATTAAAAATCAGATGATTGAAACCAGAAATTGATTGTTTTATTTTACCTCCCTTATAACATTGTTCAGTTATTACCTGGCATGTCCCAATATACATCTCAAAGCAGCAGCAGCTGAATTTTACAGAGCTGTAACTGGGAACTAACTCCAAGCTGGCAACTGTGAGACATGGAGGCAAAATGTTGCTGGTGGTGGCCAATTAGCAACCTGTCACTAGGGTCACCATCCAATTGTAGGTGACAGCCCCACCCCAAGAGCTGCCAGCCCAATCAGAGTGATGGAATTCAATAGCCCCAGTGGTGCTACCCCTAATGGTGGCCATTGCTGAGGGTGCAGCTCTAGGATGAGAGAATCTGAGGGGCAAGAGCCCTCAAGCAACTGGGGCCAGCCAGACATGTCCCAGCATTTGCAAGGGCTCAGTCAGAGCAGATGAATTGTATGGTTGCCATCAACTAGGTCTGACGCCACTGGGAAGCCATCAGAGTAATGTCCACTGGTAGAATTTCTACAAAGACATAAAGTGACCATTAAGTGATAGTCACACCAGTAGCTTTTGTGCTGGTAAAATGTTGTGGTGTTATAAAGACATGGCCTCCCCAGCCTTTTCATATTGTCCCTTTGTCTGCCTCACAATTTGAAATAGGCCAGGGATATTCAGAAGGTAATTTGAATCCATGATTTGAAGTTTTTAAGAGCAGGTAAGAATTCCACTATACTGAAATATAGCCTGATCAAAAAATTACATTGAAAATGTATTGTGCAAAGGGAGAGGAAAATGTCTGGTCCAATTCCTTCAAACATATGAGTCTGGAAATCAGCCCGCACATCTTTGAGCTGTCATTTCAGTAGAACACTTCAATCATGAAGCGGAAGTTTCAGGATCTCTGCAGTACATTTATACCCTTCTACTATAAACACATTGCTCAAATCAAAGTTATGGGGGCATTGAGCATTTTTAGAACAGCTTTAAGCACTCAGGGCTGTGTTTGGTTTAATCCAGACTCAACTTCTTTAAGTGATTGCTGTCATTAAAAAAAATCTGAAAGTAACTGAAAAAAACTGTCTATAAATACCAGTTCAAACAAAGATTTGACATCAGTTTTTAATTTTTGTTTTGGCATCACTGGATACAAGATCAAAGTATTATTTTCTTTAAAGTACCAGTCAGAAGAAATGAATAGGAATGCTCTTTTACTTGCACATTGTCAGTCACTAACGTGCGATTGACTTCTTTCATGGAATGGTTGCCAAAAGTATTTAATATGGTAATAATCTTGCAGCAGCTATGGAATTCATTAATCAGATACAGTATGCCCCTCTTGTTGAGTAGGTTTTGATGTCTTTCTTCATAGCAATGGCATAGGCATCATTCCACCATGTGGCCGATCTTTATGGAGCATGACAAACAGAATCTGCCTTCTTTTAATTTATCATTTAGATGACATTGTCCATTTTAAAAGCAGCAAATGTTGACTCTGGATATTAGTTGCAAAACAGCTTGTCATAGTTCAACTGATAAAGCAAGATAATTGGAAAACTAGGGTTAGATTTTGCAACTAAAATAATAGTAAAGCTAACACGCTCACTTGTTTGTAAATGTTAAAATTGGACAGCAACCTCTTGCAACTGCACAAGTGCAATTAAACTTAACAGCCTGATGGTTGCTGTGTAAAATGCCCTGCACCACTAAAAACTGTCTGCCTCAGGGCTCAAATACATTGAATGATATGAAGTTCATGCACATACTTCATAGATAGGGACTACATATATGGTAATGTTAGGCCTTGTCTGTGTAATTCCTATTGATATCTGTGATTATTGTCAACCAAGCTTATTGGCATTAAATATTAATTTTCCAAATGTGAAGTCTCATTCCTTGAGCACTTAATTATCATTCAAGATCCTTTTTTCCAAAAGTATTTTATTTTGTTCTTTTCTTTCCCCTGTCCTTTTGACTCTCTGTCTGTATCTAATCTTTCTTTCTTTCTCTCACTTTTTTTTCATTTTCTGCACCCAATTTGACATTTAATTCACTGTTCCATATGATGCTTCTGGCTCAGACTGCAAAGCTTAGTAATAGTTACTCAATCCAATTAGTTAGGGAGATAGATGGCTGGTTGCCATTTAGATAATTCTTTAGGATGGTTGACTGTGCACAATTTGCCATGCAAAATACCACTGAAAGCCTAAGGGCCAGTACAGATCCAGCTATTTGTTTGCAATTCACAGCGGAGTCTAATTTATAATATTCTGTACTTGTGACTAAAGTAGGCATGACAGTGAGAGGCTGACAGACTTTCATTTAACAATTTGTGCATATCTTTACCAAGTGACAACTTTAATTTCACCATGTTTACATTTTATTGCTTTCTGGATGGAGAACATGAGTTATTTACCACATAAAGCTATTTTCTTTAACTGGTTTAATTACCAATAATGTAGCGCACCATATTTTTGAATCTGAAATGAACCATTATGTGCAGTTTGAATATTAGAAAAAAATGGTCAGTAGAGAATAGAGGGGATTTGATAAAATTAGTGAGCATTGTTTGTTACAATATTACAGGAAGGCATGTTCACTGACACACAAAACACCCACTCTAAAAGCAGATAAGAAACATACACCCAGGCAAGTGGCAGCTAACATATACCTGCCACAACAATTCATTGTTGAATCTGAAAAATGATCTGGGCTTAGGGATATGTTTTACAGAACATGCAGCGAGACTCATAATCATCTAGAGGAACACAATAAGGCACATGTGTACAAAATGTCTGTGATACAAACTAAGTTTAACTTTTCTTTGTTCCCTTGTCAAACATGGGTGTAGTTGGCTGGGCTAGCATTTATTACTCATCCTTAGTTACCTTGGAGAATGTTGGTGAGCTGCTGCCATGAGCTACTGCAATCCATGTGCTGTAGGTAGACCCACAACAATATTAGGGAGAGAATTCAAGGACTTTCATCAAAGGACAGTGAAGAAATTGCACTACATTTCCAAGTCAGGATGGTGAATGGCTTGGAAGGGAATTTGCAGGTGGTGGTGTTCGTATGTATTTTCTGTCCTTGACCTTTTAGATGGCAGTGTTGTGGGTATAGAAGTAAGGAGCCTTGGTGAATATCTGTAGTGCATCTTGTAGATAATACATATTGCTGCTATTGCACTGTGGTGGAGGGAGTGAACATTTGCAGATGTGATGTCAATCAAGTGTGCAGCTTTGTCCTGGATGGTATCAAGTTCCTTGAGTGTTGTTGGAACTGCACTCATCCATCACACTCTTGTCTTGCACCTTGCAGATGATGGATAGGCTTTGGAGAGTCATGAAATAAGTTGGTCCCTGCAATATCCCTCGCCTCTGACCTGCTTTTGTAGCCACTTTATTTATATAATAAGTAGAGTTTAGTTTGGGCTGAATGGTAATCCCCAGGACTTTGAAAATGGGTAATACAATAATGATGATGCCATTGAATGTCAAGAGGTACATTGTCTGTTGTTGGAGATGGTCATGAATGTTACTTGTCAACCCAAGCCTAGCCATTGTGCAGATCTTGTTGCAGTTGAACATGCACTGCTTCAGTGTCTGAGGCATTGCAAATGGTGCTGGACATTGTGCAATCATCGGCAAACATTCTTATTCTGACTTTATGATAGAGGGGAGGTCATTGATGAAGCAGCTGAGGATGATTGGGCCGAGGACAATACCTTCTGAGGAACTCTTGAGCTGCCAGAGGAAGTGGTGGAGGCTAGTACAATTGCAACATTTAAAAGGCATTTGGAAGGGTATATGAATAGGAAGGGTTTGGTGGGATATGGGCCGGGTGCTGGCAGGTGGGACTAGATTGGGTTGAGATAGCTGGTCAGCATGGATGGGTTGGACCGAAAGGTCTGTTTCTGTGCTGTACATCTCTATAACTCTATGACTCTAAGATATGCTGGAGCTAAGATGATTGAGCTTCAACAACCACAGCCATCTTCTTTTGTGCCAGGAATAACCCTCACCAGCAGAGAGTTTTACCCCTGACTCTGATTGATTCCAGTTTTGCTAAAGCTCCTTGATGCCACACTCAGTCAAATGCAGCCTTAATGTCAAAGGCTGTCACTCTCACCTCACCTCTGGAAAACAGCTCTTTTGTCCATGCTCAATCCAAGGCTGGAATGTCATACATTACTTCTCATACAATTCCCAGATTTGCATTTAGGACAAAAATTGCTTGGAAACAAAATGTCAAAAACTGATCTATTGCAGTGATAGAAAATGGATAGAATTTTACATGGTTGAGAGGGCATATGAGTGTCCCCAGTTCTTACATACCCACACTCTACTGGTAGAAATGCTGGTTGCCTAAGGAAGGCTGACCTGCAATGATAATTTGCTGAGGGCAGCTTGAACAGGCTTAGAGTGCAACTTTCACCCCTTAGTGAAAAGGTGTGGACAACATAAAGGCTGTGGATAGGATGGCAATCAAGAGGGCTGCTTTAACCTCAGTGGTGTCAAGCTTCATGAATATTGTTAGAGCTTCAGTTACCTAGACAAGTAGGGAGAATATTTTAATACAGTCCTGACTAATTAATTAAAGATGATGAACAGGCTTTAGGGAGACAGGAATGAGATACTCACTACAGATTTCTTAGCCTCTGATTTGTTGCCACAGTATTTATTTGGTTAGTCCAGTTCAATTTCTGGTCAATGGCAACACCCAGGATCTTAATAGTGAGGAAGTCAACAATTATCATGTGTTTGTCTGTCAAGGGTCAATAGTTACATTATTTCTTGTTAGGGATGGTCATTGCCTGGAACTTTTGTGACATGAATCTTAAATACCACTTATCAGTCCAAGCCTGGATGTTGCCCAGAACCTGCTGCATTTGAACATGATTTGCTTCAGTATCTGACAATTCACAAATGATGCAATCACCATGAACATTCTCACTCCTGCTGTGATGATGGAACAAAAGGTCATTGATGAAGTAGCTGAAGATAGTTGAGCCTAGGACACTGCCCTGAGGAACTCCTCCTGATCTCCTGAGATTGAGATGATTCACCTCCAATAACACCAGAGCTACCTTCCTTTGTGCTGGGTATGACTGCTACCAGTAGAGAGCAAGCCCCCTGATTCACATTGACTCCCAATCTGCTTGGCCTTGTTGTTAAGCAATGCTGTCACATCCCCTCTGGAGTTCAGTCTTTTGTTGATGTCTGGAACAATGCTGTAATGAGCTGACTGACTCTGGCAGAACTCAAACTGGGTGTCGGTGAGCAGAATATTTCTTTTCAAGTGCAGGACAGCACTGTTGATGAGCCCTTCCATACTTTGTTGATGATCTGATGAGTGAGGGCAGTTATTGGCTGGGTTAAATTTATCCTGCAATTTGTGGTCAGAATGTATCTGGGCAATTTTTCAGAATGTACGGCTATTTGCCACCACTGTAGCTGTACTGTAAGAGCTTGGCTCGGGAGTAGGCAAGGATTGCTGTCAGCATCCATAACCTAGGCAGTATCCAGTGCCTTTGTTCTTATTCCAGAATGGCATTCTTGTCCCAGCTGCATCTTTAGAGTATCTGTCATGCCTCATTAAAATTTCCCTGAGCCCAGAAGCCGTTATCTGAATTATGATGAACTGAACTTTGTCTTATTTTTACCTGTTTTTTTTGTTACTATGTGTGACTTGTGTCATTAATATCTGTGCCACTTATAAACCCTTTCACTGTGTTTTTCATATAAAAGTACATGTGGTGATAAATTTTTGTTTTGTTGAATTTCCATGGATGGAATTGAGTTGACTGAAGATTGAGATTTGTGACACTGTGGACCTTTGGAGGAAGCTGAGATGGATCATCCAATCAGCACTTCCAGCTGAACATGGTTGCAAATTCTTTAATTTTGTCTTTTGCACTGATGTGCTGGATTCCCTCGTTGTTGGAGTTGCTGATAATTGTGAGGCCTCCTGATCTGCTAGATGCTCAATTGTCCAATGCCATTCATGACTGTGTACAAGAGGATTACAGAGCTTAGATATGATTCTTAATCCTGCTTATCACATGCTGGTTCTGCTGTTGTTTTATAAGTACCATGCATGTTATAGCTTTAGGTTGACAGCTCATTTTTAGGTACAACTGGTGCTGTTCCTGGCAAGCCCACTGCTTTTCCTCATTGAACCAGGGCTGATCTCCTAGCTTAATGGAAATGGTAACGTGGGAAACATGCTGGGCCATGATGTTACAGATTGCAGACGAATATACTTATGCTGTCTTGCTGGTCCACAGTGTCTCATGAATGCTTAGTTTTGAGTTGCTCGATCTGCTCAAAACCCATTCCATTTACATGCCACACAACATGATGGAGAATATGCTCAATATGAAAATGGGATTTCAGCTCCACAAAGAGTCCTATCAATAATGAAATGGACGCATTTATTACAGGTACCAAGCTACAACCAGTTCAAGTAGATTTTTCTGGTGCCCTCGTGAACTCTCGTACAATCTCGCAGCTATGTCCCTTAGGACTTAACCAGCTCAGTCAATGGTGATGCTGCTGAGCCATTCCTAGTGATTAACATTGAAATCTCCCACCCAGAGTCTATTCTAAGCCATGCCATCTTTCCATGCTTCCTTTGATGTTTGACATGGAGGAGTACTGATTCATCAGCTGAGGGAGAGTACAATATGTCATAGTCAGCAGGAAGTTTCCTTGCCCATATTTGACCTGATGCCATGAAACCACAGTGGGTCTAGAATCAATATTGAACACTAGTATTGTAATCATTCTGACTGTACACCACTGTGTTGTCACCTCTGCTGGTGAAACAAAACAGATCCAGGAATGGTGATGGTGGTATCTGGGACATTGTAAGTTAAGACACTGGATGTCTGACTATGCCAGGCTTTTGATTGTTCTGTGGCACAACACTCCCAAGTCCCTAGGTGGTAGTAAGGAGAACTTTGCAGAGTTGACAGGCTGTGTTTGCTGTTGCTGTCTCCAATGTTTGAGTCAATGCTGGGTAGTCTGTCCAGTTTCATTCCTTAAGCTGTTTTATCTAAAGTTTATCAACAAGCAATAGGATGAAGCTAAAGTAGTGATTGAATAATATTCCTCTACTGTTCCATTACAGCTCCTGCTGTAACTTTACTGGAAGACCATTGACTTGAGACATAGCTGGTGTCTCAATAAACTGGGTCCAGGCTACATGACATGGCTTCTGTGAGGATAGGGTCATCAAACATCACTATCAGTAATCCATGTGATGAAGCAACTTCATCCTAAATGAATAATTACTGTATACTGGTATCATCAGTGTAATTGTGGAGGCTAGTACACCATAACAGGGATCTGTTGGTATCATATAGATCTTGAGCCAATGTATACCTCAACAAGAATAATGCAGGATCCCGAAGCATTCAGTCAGAGAAATTATTTTCTTTCTGACTTGTGGAGTATTGAGTAGCCCATTTTCCTGTGTTTCCATGAGATGCTCCTGAACCTGGAATCCAGAAGCCAAATTTCCAGGAAACGTAGGGGAGGATAAACATTCAAGATATGCATGAGAATTTTATGATATTTAGATGGCCTCCCTCAGCTCCACATTTTCCAGTGGGGTCATTTGCACCACACAAATTATAAGTAATGACAGTCTTCAACAAGAGAGAATTCAATCAATGACCGTCGAGATTCAATAGTAATGCAATTGCTGCATTCCCCACTATCAATCTCTTGAGAATTACCATGACCGGAAACTGAACTGGACCAGTAATCCAAATAATGTGGCCATCAGAGTCTGGGTATTCTCTGGTGAGTAACTCATCTTCTGACTTTTCAAAGCCTGTCCACCATCTGCAAGGCATAAGTCAGGTGTTTGCTGGAATATTCTTCACTTGCATGGATGGATATAGTTCCAACAACACTGAAGAGACTTGATACCATCCAGGACAAAGCAGCCTAGTTGAGGCACCTCACCTACCACTTTCAACATACTCTTCATCCATTCCTAATATAAAGCTGCAGCACTGTGCAGTCTTTAACATGCACTGCAACAACCTGCTAAGAATTGTTCAATAGCACCTTCCAAACCTTCCTGATGAAGGGCTTTTGCCTGAAACGTCGATTTTCCTGCTCCTCGGATGCTGCCTGACCTGCTGTGCTTTTTCAGCACCATTCTAATCTAGACCCTTCCAAATTAATGACCACTGCCACCTAAAAGGTTAAAGGTAGCAAATACATGGGATTACTGCCACCTGTAGGTTCCCCTCCACACCACATCCTGACTTGGGATTATCTCACTGTTCCTTCACAATCACTGGATGAAACTGCTGGGACTCCCTTCCTTTGAGCACTGTGAGTGTCCATACAGCTTAAGGACTGATTTAGTTCAAGACGACAGCTTATGACCACCTTCTGCAGGACAGTTAGGGATGGATGTTAAATACTGGTGTAGCCTGCTTACACATTCATCCCTTGTGTAATAATTTATAAAGATCACAGGTAATAAATATTTTACATTAAGTTGAAATTGACTTTACATTATATGTGCATAGCTACAAAAGTGAGGTATTAAATGAGTACATTATATCAGTATTCACTAAAGATGAAGATATCTGTGTTACAGTTAAAAGAAGAGGCAGTGGAGAAATTGGATTAAATAAACTAGTTAGAAAGGAGTAGAAAAATCAGCATGTCTGAGTATGACTCATCATTTGCTACTGACTTCAGTAGGGTTGGATGTATTTGAGATCCTGTCCATGATATTTCAATCCTCCTCGGACTGAGTGTGGAGCTGTGGGATTGGAGGATTTCAAATATTAAACCATAGTTCTGTGAAGAGGATAGTGATAAACTTGGAAATGACAGAGATGGTAGGAGCAAATTATTGCAAATGCTCTCTGCCATATTGACAATTTCCAGTTCTCTGGCCCCAACTGTCCCCTGTTCACTATGGATGGCCAATTCCTCTATACCTCCCTTCCCCACCAGATGACCTGAGAGCTCGTCTGGTCAAGGAAAGACTTGGATGGTGAGCAGAGACAAGATGAAGGGGCAGGTGTTGCACCTTACATGAGAAGGTGCTGTGGTGAGGTGGAGTCGTGTTGGTGGTCATGGAATGTTCTAGGATGTCCCGGAGGGAACAATCCTTGACCAGAGACTTGAACAATCCCCATCCACCACCACTTTTCTCCACTTAGCTGAACTTGTTCTCTCACTGAACAATTTCTCCTTTCATTCAAATCAAAGGAGTGACTATGGGCATCTGCACCGGCCCCAGTTATGCCTGCCTCTTTATGAGCTATGTGAAACAATCCTTGCTCCAGTCTGACACTGGCGCTCTCCCACAACTCTTTGTTCAGTACATCAACAACTGTTTTGGTCTCACTTCATGCTCCCTCCTGGACCTTGAAACCTTTGTTCATTTTGCCTCCAATTTCCATCCCTCTATAACTTTCACGTCGTCCATTTCTGACTCTTCTCTTCCTTTCCTTGATCTCTCTGTCTACATTTTGGGGAATAAATTGTCCACTGCCACCTACCACAAAGCCACTGACTCCCATAGCTACCTTCACTAAACGTCCTGCAAGGATTCCATCCCATTCTCCCAGTTTCTTTGTCTACTTTGTGTCCGTTTGCTGATATGGTTTTCCTCTTCCATAACTGTAGCCTCCTACACACTGTGGTTGACAGGGCTCTCAATCACATCCAATCTATCACCCATGCTTCTACCCTTGCCCTTTCCCATCACTCACAGCAGCGTGATCAGTTTCCCTTGGTTATCACTTTTCATCCTACCAGCCTCCGCAGTCAAAAAGCCATCCTCCACCATTTCAGACAACTCCAGCAGAACGCCACCATTCAATGCATCTTCCCCTCACTCCCCTGTCTGCAGTTTTCAGGGATTGTTCCCTCCGGGACATCCTAGAACATTCCATGACCACCAACACCACCCCACCTCACCATGGCACCTTCTCATGTAAGGTGCAACACCTGCCCCTTCATCTCATCCCTGCTCACTGTCCAAGGACCTAAACAGTCTTTCCTGGTGGAGCAGCATTTCACCTGTACCTCCTTCAATCTTGTGTATTGTATTTGCTGCACCTAGCGTGGCCTACTCTTCATTGGAGAAACCAAACGTAGACTGGTGAACACCTTGCAGAACACTCCTACTCTGTGTGCAAGCTTGACCCTGACCTTCTTGTGGCCAGTCATTTTAATACTGGTCCTGCTCGCGAGCCCACTTGTCTGTCCTTAGCATGCTGCAGTTTTTCACTGAATCACAGCAAAATCTGAAGGAGCAACATCCCACCTTCAAACCAGGCACTTTACAGCCCCCTGGGCTCAATATTAACTTCAAATTATGAACCCACTCCTTCCCATTCTTTAAGCTTTGCTTGTTACATTCACTGTCACCATGTCCTCTCTCCCCTCCCCCCACCCAAGCGGGACTGTCTGTTCTTTCCAGTTTGGCAGTTAGACACACCATTGTTCTGCCCTTCTCACATTCCAATCACCTAATCTGAGCTATCAGCATCCTTTCTCACGCAGCACTCTACACTCTACCTTCCTCCCACTAACTACAGTGTAAATGCTGCCCTCTCCAAACTTCACATCAGCTCTCATGAAGAGTCATGCAGACTCAAAACATTAACTTGCTCTGACTCCATGAATGCCACCTGACCCACTGTGATCTCCAGCGTTTTTGTTTTCAGCAATGATAGACCAGTCAGCCTTATTATAGTTGTGAAGAATCTGATGGAGATATGACTCTGAAACAAAATGGTTTGTCATTTGCAAAAACGTAGCGTAGGACCGAAAGCTAGAGTGGATTTGTTAAAGTCAATCATATCTAATAAAACTAATTGTGTTCTTGAGAGTATACAATTACAGTGTATTCATTTTTGTAAGAAGATTTAAGGAGAGAGAGAGGCCATTTATTTTACAGTTCCAAAGTTGCAAAAGGATGTGTTCATAAAAAATCCCGTGGGGTGACATTGGGTCACAACTCCATCATGATGTAGGGGTCACAATTTATTAGTGGTGGATGCCAACTCATGGGAATGATGGTTTTATTTTCCCAAAGTAAGCAATTAACAGGAAGTTTATGTCTTTAAGGATCCAAGGGACTGCAATATTACAGGTCATTGGAGCCTCAGCAGGTTTATTGGTATGACAGTAGGGACAATTACTGCAAAAGACAGCTATGTGGTCAGTCAGATAGCCTTCTTCAGAAGCCTGGTGCAATGCTGGCAGAACGTGTAGAATGGAGGAGAAGGGATTCATCGGGAGTTGAGACACCCCTCCCCCTCTTCGTGTTATTAATGACCTGTATAGTGATTTAACCTGAGGGTTACCACGCCTCAGGCGAGCGGAGAGGTTGAGAAGGAGAGTCCTTCATGGTAACCCCAGTTAGTGCAGGAATTGAACCCATGACCTGCAGGAGCCAGACATCAGAGTGATCTTTGGAGTTCCATGTGTCTGTAATGGATTTGGTCAAAGCATCTCATGTTTATTCAGTCCTGGATGTGCACGACTTGGATGCACTGAGAAGCTCAAAGCTATTTACCAAGAGGAATAAACTGAAGTGTGAGTCTTCACAATCTGTTTTGTCTTGACCTTCGGATCTGGGGAATTGGCAAATCCTAGGGAAATTTGGTTATGAAAATATTTCCATTGCCTGTTGTGAATTGAGATGATTTATACATAAATCATGCGTTTTAAACTTTGAATCAAATTCAGTTCTCATGGATTACCAATGTGGAAATTATTCCCCAATATGGAAGAATATGACATTGTAAAATATCATACTCCGGAAACTGTTAACAAAATCATTGTATTATATTTTAGGTGTGGCTCCTCTTCATGCTCATTCTCCACTGGCAATAGTGGGGGAGACGTTATCACCAACTCCCAGGGCGTCAAACAAGTTGCCACGCCACAGACCACTTAATCGGACACATTCTGCACCACTCCCACAAAACACACAGGCTCTGGCACAGTTGCTAGTTCAGCAGCAACACCAACAGTTCCTGGAAAAGCAGAAGCAATACCAGCAGCAGGTACAATTGACCAAGGTCAGTGCTTTTCTTTTATCAACAATGAGTAGGAATTGACATTTAAAAGATGCACAAATATGGAAAACCACTGAACATATCCTTCTTTACTCAAGCATTAAAAATGCTCAGCCAGTCTGTCAGCATTGAGAAGGAAAAACAGTTTACAAACTTCTAAAAGTTAATGGTTATAATTTAATGCCACATCTACAACGTGGGAGTCATTGGGAGGCAGAAGTTGGTCAAATAATGGAGTGGCACACATCACCTTCCCAATTGCTCCTATTTCAGTCCAACAATGGAGGATGGAGGTTCTTAAACTACCTCTTAATGCCTACTTAAGAGCCTCAACTCATTCTGAAGCAGAAGGGAGGGGAAGGTTTTGCTTGTGGTCTGGCTCAAGGTTCCTGTTGAATGGTTAAGATGAAAACATCGACTTTCTTGCTTCTCAGATGCTTCCTGACCTGCTGTGCTTTTTCCAATGCCACACTTTATTGACTGACTTCTCCAGCATCTGGAGTACTCACTAACTTAAAGTTAGGCCTGGCAGGGTGGTCTCTCTTGTTTGTTCACACTGTGACCAATGAAGAAACCCACCTGCAGCAAAGTCTACCCTTATGAAAAGACGATCACGAGGGCTAAAGATAAGGTGAATAAAAAGGATCTTCTCCCAAGGGTAGGTGAGTCCCAAACTAGGGGGCATGTTTTTAAGGTGAGAGGAAAAGGTTTTAAAAAGGACATGGGGGCAATGTTTTTTTACGCAGAGAAAAATGTGTGGATTGAACAGCCAGAAGAAGTGGTAGATGCAGGTACAGTTACAACCCCCAATTAAAAGATATTTGGAGAATTACATGAATAGGGAAGATTTGGAGGGATATGGGCCTAACACAGACAGGTGAGACTGGTTTAGTTTGGGAACATGGTCGACATGGACTAGTTGGATTAAAGGGTCTGTTTCCATGTTGTATGACTGGATGACTCAATGACAATTCCTCCACTTGTTGGAGACTGACTGAATCACCCTGGTGAGCACATACTATTTGTGATCTGAGGCTCCACCAATCTTTTCCTTCTGACCTACTGAAGTACTGACAGTTCCTGGATTACAGTGCAAGTCTCTGTAATCTTGACAACTATCAGCACCTTACCCACTTGGTCTTCAACAGCATTGGCGCTGCCAATGTTGGCTATGATGGGTTTCAACCTGCTCTCCAGTCAATGGATGGGCCCACCAACCATGACAATTAAATTTCAGCCAATGTTTTTTTCAATGTCCTCTCATCAGAATTACATTTAATTTGTTGTAGACAATTTTGACTGCTGTGAATCTCCCTCAGTTGTTTATTATCGTATACAATGAGGTTTAGGGTGTATGGATAAGTGACAAACTCTTTCTCTAAAATGTCAATATTGGGTCAGGTCACAGCAACAAACATAATGGTATAGAAATAAGAACAGGAGTAGGCTGCTCAGCTCCTCAAGCCTGCCCTGCCACTGCAAAAGATCATACCTGATCTAGCCAAAGTCACAATTATACTTTCATGGCCACTCCTATTGCCCTCAACTGTTTGATTTTTCAAACATCTATCTCCCCTAAATATTTTCAGCAATCTAGCATCCACAACTCTTTTGGGTAGATAATTCCAGACATTCACTACCCTCCAAGAGAAGAAATTCCTTCACATCTCCATGGTAAATAAGTATCTCCTTATTCTGTAACCATGTCCCTAGTTGCATCTACTCTGTCAAGACCCCTCAGAATCCTGTATGTTTCAGCAAGACCATCCCTCATTATTCAGAATTCTCATGAATAAATAAATGTTTAACTATTCTTGATAAGTCAATAGCTTCATCCCAAGAGCCAACCTAGAGAGTCTCTTTTGAACTGCCTCCAATATACCTTCCTTCAATCCAGTTCCAAATCTGTACTCAGTACTCCAGTGTCATATCAGCAACATCCTGCACAGTTCTAACAAGATATCACTAATTAAACTTGATTTGACTTCTCAATTATATGCTAATTTTATGTTTTTTTCTACACAAGAACACCCAAACCCCTCTGTGCTGCACTGTTTTGGAGTCTCTCACCATTTAATAATAATGATCTGGAGATACCAGTGTTGGACTAGGGTGTACAAAGTTAAAAATCACACAACACCAGGTTATATTTGGAAGCACTAGCTTCTGAAGCACTGCTCCGTCATCAGGTTGCTGTGGTGTAGCACTCTGAAAGCTAGAGCTTTCAATTAAACCTGTTGGCCTATAACCTGGTGTTGTGTGATTTTTAACATTTAATAATAGTGTGCCTTTTGATTCTTCTTACCAAAGTCACTCATATTTTCTAATATTGCATTCCATCTGCCAAGCTTTTTTACCCACACATTCAACCTATCTGTATCCCATTGTGGATTCCTTCTGTCCTCATCTATTTTTGTATCATCAACAAACCTGGGTACGTTACAGCCTGGCCCCTCCTCCAACTCATTAATATAGATCGTAAATTTTTCAGGCCCTAGGACTAATCTTTTTGGCAAGTGTGCATTGCTGGAAAAGCACAGCAAGCCAGGCAGCATTCAAGGAGCAGGAGGATCGACGTTTTGGCAAGTGGGGCTGGAGGGAAGGTAGCTGAGAGTGTGAAAGGGGAATGGAGGTGTGGATAATGGTGATAGGTCAGAGAGGAATGTGGAGAGGATAGGTGTGAAGAAAAATGGGCAGGTAGGACAGGTCATGAGGACAGTGCCGAGTTGGAAGGCTGGATCTAAGATAAGGTGAGGAGAGGGGAAATGAGGAAACTGGTGAAATCCACATTGATGCCCTGAGATTGGAGGGTCCCGAGGTGGAAGATGAGGCGTTCTTGCTCCAGGCGGCGGATGGTTAGGGTTTGGCAATTGTGGAGGCCCAAGACAGTGGCGTTGGTTGGTGCGGGTGTCCCGGATGTGTTCTGTGAAGCGTTCTGCAATTAGGCGTCCTGTTTCCCCAATGTAGAGGATACCGTATCGGGAGCAATGGATACAGGAAATGACATGTATGGAAGTACAGGTAAAACTCTGATGGATTGGAAGGCTCCTTTGGGGCTTAGGACAGAGGTGAGGGAGGAAGTGTATGCACAGATTTTGCAATTCCTGTGGTAGCAGGTGAAGGTGCCGGGAGGGGAGGGTGGGATGATTTGGGTGGGAGGCGGTGTGTGCATGGACCTGACAAGAGAGTCATAGAGGGAATGGTCTTTATGGAAAGCAGATGGGGTGGGGAGAGAAATATATCTCTAGTGTGGGGTCCATTTGTAGGTGGCAGTAATGGTAGAGGATGATGTAATGTATACAGAGGTTGGTGGGGTGGAATGTGAGGACCAGGGGTATCTGTCCTAGTTATGGTTGGAGGGGTGGAGTGCAAAGACGGAGGTGTGGGAAGTGGATGAGATGCGCTAGAGGGCATCATTGACCATGTGGGAGGGGAAATCACGGTCTTTGAAGAAGGAGACCATCTGGTGTGTTCTGTGGTGGAACTGGTCCTCCTGGGAACAGATAAGGCGGAGGTAGAGGAATTGAGAATAAGGGATGGAATTTTTTCAGGAGGCAGGGTGGGAGGAGGTGTAGTCCATGTAGCTGTGGGAGTCGGTGGGTTTCTAGAAGATGTCTGTGTTGAGTCAGTCACTGTTGGTGGAGATGGAAAGTTCCAGAAAGGGGAGGGAGGTGTCCGAGATTATCCAGATGAACTTAAGGTCAGGATGGAATGTGTTGGTGAAGTTGATGAACTGTTCAACCTCCTTGTGCTCCCACAGACAACTTCTACAAACCCACGGACTCCCACAGCTACCTGGACTACACCTCCTCCCACCCTGCCTCCTGTAAAAACCCTATCCCTTATTCCCAATTCCTCTGCCTCCGTTATTCTGCTCCCAGGAGGACCAGTTCCACAACAGAACACACCAGATGGCTTATTCAAAGAAAGCGATTACTGCTCCCACGTGGGCAATGATGCCCTTCAGTGTATCTCATCCACTTCCCCCACCTCTGCCCTCGCACCCTACCCCTCCAAGAACAGAACGCCCCTGGTCCTCACCTTTATGTCATTTGCTGTATCCATTGCTCCCGATGCGGTCTCCTCTACAGTGGGGAGACAGGATGCCTAATTGCAGAATGCTTCAGAGAACATCTCCAGGACACCCCTGCACTAACCAACCCCACCGCCCCATGGCCGAACACTTCAACTCCCCCTCCCACTCCACTAAGGACATGCAGGTGCTGGGCCTCCTCCATTGCCAAACCCTAACCTCCCGATGCGTGGAGCAAGAATGCCTCATCTTCTGCCTTGGGACCCTCCAACCCCATGGCATCAATGTGGATTTCACCAGTTTCCTCATTTCTCCTCCCCCCCACCTTATCCCAGATCCAACCTCCCAACTTGGCACCACTCTCATGACCTGACCGACCTGTCCAACTTCCTTCCCATCTATCCGCTCCATCCTCCTCTCTGCCCTATCACCATTACCCCCACCTCCATTCACCTTTCACACTCTCAGCTACCTTCCCTCCAGCCCCACTCCTCTCCCATTTATCCCTTGGCTCCCAACCTCAGACCTGATGAAGGGCTCTTGCCTGAAACATCGATTCTTTTGCACCTCGGATGTTGCCTGACCTGCTGTGCTTTTCCAGCACCATTCTCTTGGCTCTGATCTCCAGCATCTGCAGTACTCACTTTTCCCTAATCTTTGTGGCATTCCATTAGTTGCATCTTTCCAATCTGAAATATCCATTCATCCAAATTCTCTGTCTACTGCATGTTAACCCTGCAAATGCATTATCCTCAGTACCATGAACTCCTGTCTTGGGCGATAACTTTTTATGTGACACCTTATTAAATGTCTTCTGGAAATCTACAGTTCCCCTTTAACAACTCTGCTTGTTATATCCTCAAACCGCTCTAGCAGATTTTTCAAATATTACTTCCTTTCCCTCAAAACACTTCATTGTGTTAAGCTTTTCTAAATGTCCCACTAATACTTCCTTAGTAATGGACTCTAGTATTTTCCCAATCACAGATGTTAGACTAAATGGCCTGTAGATCCTTGCTTTCTGTCTCCCTCCCTTCTTGAACAAGGGTTTCACCTTAGTGGTTTTCCACTCTACTAGAACTCTACCACAGTGCAGTACGTCCTAGAATACATTGACCAATTACTCTACTGTAAACTCTTCGGATGTAACCAATTAAGTCCTGATGACTTGTCTGTCTTCAGTTCCATTCGTTTGTCAAGTAAAGAGCTATAATTATGTTGTTTGGAGCAAGAATGTAATACAAAACCTATATGGTGAAAACAGTGATTCTCTACTGTTAAACATTGAGAAGATGAAAGTCATTGTCAGTTTGCCACTCCCCCTACAACCTCTGCTCTCCTCTTTTACCTGTTAATAACTTCATCATACTCTCTGCTCACTTTCATAGACCAAATTACCCTGTTTGCAATCTCATAGAATTGTTTGATCTTGCACTGAACTTGTATCCCTATAACATCTCCATCACAAATCCCAGCAACTTCCAACTATAAAACATAATCCCTCTAGGCCTCTGCTCTTACCCCTTTGATGCTGAAATCATCATCCATGCCTTTGTCATTTCTTTTTTATTTCCAGACTTCACAGTTCAATTCTCTGCATCCAAATTCGCACAAAGTCCTGCCTTCAAGTTGGTTTTCCTTGTGCTTGCAGATCTGCATTAGACCTGAACTTACCAACATCCCAAACCTGACATTCTCATCCTTTTCTACAAATGCCTTCATAGTCTAAATCTTTCACATTTTCTGTATGCTCCTTCCAAGTGGTCCAAGATTTTAAACTCTAATTCTGGTTTGCTGTGTATCCCAATCTCCTTTCATCCTTATCATTTGAATCTTCAGGTCATTGGAACTTGAATCTTTGGAAACTTGATGCCTGTGTCTCCTTCTCAATATCCTCCTTCAAGCCCTTCTTTTGACTAAAGCTTTAGTCACCCTTCATGATATGCCCTTCTTTAGTGTGGAACAGCATTTAACAGATTATGTGGATAATTATGGGATGTTTCCTGACTAAAATATATTTTAAAATGCAAATTATTGTTGCTGACTAGTCATTCATTACAGTCTGGCCGTTGACTAAGAGACCCACCTGTCCCTTATGGCTCAACTAATCACTGAATAAATTCAATGACTTCTGCAGGGCTTTAAATATTATTAATTATATTATTTGTTTCACTCACCCTTCCTTGTTCTTACTGATGGACGATAGATTTGCACACCACTCTTCTGAGTTGCTGCTTGTTTGCATTACAGTTTGATTTTTACAGGAGGGTTAGGATTTTAAAAGATGTGTTGAACTACTCATTGATACTGACATGAAAAAGTTACTCCCTCCATGACACTTTCACAAGCTCTGTGTTCTTGGGCCAGAGAGTAGGATATGTCTCCCACCTGCTGAGACAGGCAGGTATTACTTTCTTTGATGTGCTTTTGACTGAGACTATGCAGTCCTTCAGTGGCTCATTTAGTTACATTCCTTCACTCTCTCTCTGAAACTACTGTAGCTTAGAGAGCTCTGTAAATTATGTCCATTTTAATTTCCTGAGTTGAAACAGTTGTACATGAAAAATGGAAATTGTTGTGGGCTTATATAGTAAACCTCACTCTTTGTGTGTGAAACCAAAGGAGTTTTCTGGAAGTCTAATAACTTACATTTGATCAAATGGTATAAATAAAGTGACAGGGTCAAATTTCATATCTTCTTTACTGTGGAACTCATAAACATTTCAAACTCATTTTTAGAAATATGATTATTTGACAAAAAATGATGTTTATATGCTGTTCTAAGGTAAACAAATGTCTCTGGGCACTTCAGTGGAGTTTATAAAGTAACCTGTAATATGACTCACAAGCAGCAGACCTCCCGAAGCTTTGTCAAAAAGGTAGGTTTTAAGGAGCATCTCTTTTAAAAAAAGAGAGAGGATAAGGGTAACTATCTATGGAAGTAATTTGGAAATATCCAAAGTAACTCAGAATCAGAAACTTTTTTTTATGTAGTATCCCAGGAAGTGTGGAATTGACCTTTGGAAGACCTGACTCCCTGGCCAATTTCAGTCAGTTCATAATTCATTCATTCATTCATTCGGATGGTGGCAAAGACCTGCACCAGTGTCTTCCTGAGTACTTTTGTGTTTTGTTTTCGAATGCTCCTATAATGTGCTTTGGAGTGCTTTATGTAACACTTTTGGCAAAATACATTACAATTGTTTTGTTGTTATAAAATCTCTACTACATACTATCCAATTTAAATTTAGGTATGGGGTGATCATTCTCTGGTTTTGTGTTCTTAATATGAATGGTCATAAAGTCTCACGGGCCCATTGATGTCCATAACCAAATGAATTCCCCCTGCTCGTGACTGATAGACATAGCATTGCTCTGGGATTCCAAATTCCTAAAATACATCATATAGCATTTTCACTTACCATCTATGGATGTTTAAAAAATATCAAAAAATCCTTTGCTTATGTTGCAATACAAATGAAATGTTGTTGATCAAATTACTTCTTTTTAAAAAACGGTTTGTTTTGTTACAGACACTTTGCAAACCACATGAGCAGCTTCAGCAGCCTGAAAGCCACCCTGAGGAGACAGAACAAGAACTCTGTGAGCAGCAGGCGGTACAGGAGGTTGAGGGGCCTCCCTGTGGTAGCTACAAGAGCAACAGCAATGGTACCTATGTAAGGTCAATAACAGAACAACAGCCAGACATTGTGCAGGTGAAACAGGAACCTCCAGACAGTGATGATGAAATCCAATTCAAACAGGTTGATCCTGAGAAAAAGACAGCTATTTTTCACCAGGTAAAAGAAATGTTACATAATCAACTAATCTTCAAAAAGAAACCAAAAAAAAGGCAACATGAGTGTTTTCACTCGTTGTAATATCTATAGTCATTAACAGGGAGACTTTCGTTTTACTGAATTATATGTTTATGTCTCCTTAGAGTTTATTTGTATGCTGTTTTACATTTTTTTATTCTCTCCTTTGGGGAATAGTTGGAAGGATTAGCAAGCTGATTATCAATTGTTGAACCATGTCATAAACACTCCTTCCACAGCCAACAAGTCTTTGAGTGGGACTTGAATTTTTAACTTGTGATTAAGTGGCAGTGACACTAGCTTACTGATGTACAAAGTCTGCTGGTTGTTAAAGTAACTCACCTCAAAACAGATTAAACCAAAATAACTCCCTGTAGGTGACATTTTACAAAGGGATATTGCTGCAGGTAAGGTCAATACTCAACCACATTTGTATTACCTTAGCCCTGAGGCTGGGAATTGTGTTGAACACATGAACTTCGAGGCCATGACATGAGAGGGTGATAGTGAATGGATATGGAAACAATTGTCAGTTTAGATCTATGGGTACATTTTGTTGATAAATAATGTGAAGTAGAAAATTCAAAGCAGTATATTCTTGTACTGGTATGATAAGTATATAAGGGTTATGATATATTGGTATTAGCATAAACAGTGGTTTAACATGATGCTGCTGGAAGTATTTTTCAATGTTGTTGTTTTCCCAAGCCCTGCTAGTTGAACTTGTTAAGTGACTCGGACATTCTTTTTCCAGCTGCCTAATGTTACTTACAGTTGTTCTTGTTCCTCATGTATCTCATTTCTTCTTGGTCTATAAAAGCCTCTTTTTGACTTCACGATACTTTTTTTCCTTTTATTCCATTGACATTTTATGACTACCATGAGACTCACAATAGGCCCATACCATGTATTAAGCCAGGTAAGACTTACAGGGACTGTTGGAAGTTAACGATAATGATTATAGATATATCCCAACATAAATTAGAGCAATTTCCCTATTCGTAGGCAATGATTAATACAATCAATTATACATTTTCTGAAATCGGATTCTACAACAGTTGCCAGTCTCTTTGCACATAATCCATGTAATCCTATTGGAAGAGATAGGAGAGGTCTTGAATGAGTACTTTTCTTCAGTATTTACGAATGAGAGGGACCGTATTGTTGAAGAGGAGAGTGTGAAACGGACTGGTAAGCTAGAGGAGATACTTGTTAGGAAGGAAAATGTGTTGGACATTTTGAACAACTTGAGGATAGACAAGACCCCTGGGCCTGACGGGATATATCCTAGGATTATGTGGGAAGCAAGAGAGGAAACTGCAGTACC
>NC_057714.1:26641018-26668146 GCF_004010195.1 Chiloscyllium plagiosum
GAAGGATGAGGGGTGACTTGATCGAGGTTTATAAGATGATCAGAGGAATAGGTAGAGTAGACAGTCAGAAACTTTTTCCCCGGGTACAACAGAGTGTTACAAGGGGACATAAATTTAAGGTGAAGGGTGGAAGGTATAGGGGAGATGTCAGGGGTGGGTTCTTTACCCAGAGAGTGGTGGGGGCATGGAATGCGCTGCCTGTGGGAGTGGTAGAGTCAGAATCTTTGGTGACCTTTTAAGCGGCAATTGGATAGGTACATGGATGGGTGCTTAAGCTAGGACAAATGTTCGGCACAACATCGTGGGCCGAAGGGCCTGTTCTGTGCTGTATTGTTCTATGTTCTATGTTCTATATGACTACTTTACATCTGTTCATGTTATAACTTGTTGTTTGATCATATGATATCTGTCCACAGTTTGCAAATATTTCTATTTTAATCTTGCAAAGATTGGGTTATGAGTTTTGTTTCTCATTTTTCCTCATCTTTTTCATTGTCTTGTGCAAGAGATTCTGTGAATGAGAAGGCCTAGTAGACTGAGTAAACTGCTCACTAGACTGTGCAGAAAGGTAAACCATAGGCAAGAAGCCCTGTTTTTCTCTTTGCGTTTTCGCAGCAGTGATGCAATGATTTACGACATTTTATATAAGGGTTATGATTCTTCAAGATTCTAGGACAAAAGAAATCAGCATGCATTATCCTTGGTTCAGATTAACATGATGTATGAAATTATTCCACGACAAAAGCAACATTTTGTTCTAGCATCCAGAGTAGCAGAAAGATCATTCTGGCTTAGCCTTTCCAATGGCAAGGTAGATGTTTCTGTATCATTGATGGGAAATATCTGACATAGCAAACTCAGAGGGAATTACCTGGGAAATTGGAGATTCTGCAGAGCACTGCCCCATTGAAAATCGCCAGAAGTAACCATTTAAATGTTAACTATGTATTGCATCATTATGCGTAGAAATAAGCTTGTATTATAACTTGTTAACAGCTCGAGGAAATTACACAGGTAAGGAAAGAACTTTTAAATTAGGGCAAGCATTTTAAATCCTAGATTATATCATAGTAATTCATCATCAGAGAGGAGTAAAACTTTGGTGAGCATCAGAGTTTGGGTAAGGAATTACCTTAGATGGCACTCGGGGCTGGCTTAAAAAACATTGGAAATGAATGAGGGCTCAGTGAAACTGAAGAATTGATAAGGCTGGTGTTGCAGAAGTTAAAGTAGACAATTATAATGAATACAATATGCAGTCCATTTGAAATGAAGTTCAACTTGGACCCATGTACGGCATTAAAGCTGCACATCACTTGGTTACTTGAGGAAAGGTGTGGAATTTAAAGCTGGAAGGTAGAGTTTGGAAATGGGATGGTCTTGGTTCTGCTGATTTTAAGTTGAAGAACATTCTTCATTCATGACTTGATAATCCCTGGATGTAATAGGAGAGCTGTGTTTCATCTGTAGTAGTTGGGCCTATACCATGGGATGATTTTGCCAAGGCAGCGGATGTAGATGATGCAATGCAGGGGACAAAGGATGGAAGCAGATTCAATCATTCTCTTCCAAGTTTATATTTTGTTCAAAAGTCCAGTGAAGGTCAAGCCTAAGCGATAGTTAAAACAATTTAAGGTTTGATTCTTGGATCCAATTCACCAGTGGGGAACAGCACAGTCAGTGTGTAATGCAGGTAATTGTGTGCTTGCAACTAATGATTATCTGTCCTACAAAATGAATGAAAATGAATAGAGAGTGTGGGACTGATAACAATCCCAATTCATTAAACCTCTTTCAATCAAACAGAAAAAGGCAATGTCTTGGTGTGCCAAAAATGTGACAATGAAGATCAAGTGCATATGTATTGCCAATTAGTGTATCCCAGTATTTAAGAGTCAATCACAAATGCCGATAATCTTGTCAGACCTAAATGTAAAACTGAAACCAGAAACTTTTATATTTGGAAGCTTTGAATGATTACTGAAGCTCATCTTGAAAGCTCCAGATTAAAAACTCATTATCATGTCCACTTTTGTGCTATGCAGAGAAATCAAAATGGAAATAAACAGGTGTTAGTTTGGAATGCAAGAATTATATTAAAAACACCTTACACCTTTTTTTGTTGTTTTCTAATATATTTAACATTCAAGAATCATCAATACTTCAGTTTGGGTTTCACCACTGTTCACTTGTCATTATTGCTCATCAACTCATCAAGCCAATTCCACTATTGAAGATATGAAATATTTATGCTATTGATCATGTTGTGATAAGACCTGAGATCTTAAATTAATTTCTGTTGTTATGTTTGCCTTATAATTGAAGTATATTCTGGGTCCACATTAATGTATGTTTTGGGGCCTTTATTTTCAATATTTTCATGGATTCACCATCACAAGCATGTTTAGAAACCTTCAGTCCTTTCACAGTTGCAGCTTTTCCTGTCCAGTCTTTGGATAAACTATGTGGCCAGTCAGAAACGTTACTTTAAACTTGGGGAAGAACATTATATGGGCAAGATTTCTGGCAGAATTATGTAAGAAGTCCAATGAGGCCTATCTTGAAATCAGGAACAACTTGCTGCATCTTTTATGTATTCATTGGGCGGTGAGGAGAGTTTCTCACTGGGCCTCACGGTGATAAACCCTCCCAAAAACTTGATACAATTCGCACTTAGCCAAAAAACACATTAAGATTCGGCCCAAAGTGGTCGTAAGAAATCCTATGTCATAAAACTACAGAGCTGGCTGACAGTTTTCAGTCCTGGCAATCTGCTTAAACAAATTGGAACCTATGATGTTCAGAGAAAATGTCAGATCTTGAAGTTTTACAAAAGGGACATAGCTAACTGTTTCATCCAAACCTGTCAGAAACTGTGAGCATTCCAAAGCATATATTAATTCCTTAAACCATTCCTAGTTCTCCTTTCTTAAGTAGTCTTTTTTTTATTTTAATTTGTCACTTTTTGTCTTATTTTTGTGTGAAGAGTTGCTTATAAATAGTTATTTTTATAACTATAAAAGTATATTTTGTCAAGTATATTTTGCCAAAAAAATCTTTGCATGGCAAAGGTGCAAAGGTGAATATGATAAATGGCCCTCATGCTCTCCATAAATAATTTGCCATGATAAAGTGTCATTGTTACATACATGTGTACCATTTTATTCAAGATATTGAACAAAAATGTACATCTTTTGTCACAAAGCTATAAGTCTGTGATTGGAAGCTCCTATCCAAATGTGATTGCAAGAGCAAGTGCTTCAAGAAAGCTTGGGTAAAAGCAAATTACTGCGGATGCTGGAATCTAAAACCAAAAAAGAAAATGCTGGAAAATCTCAGCAGGTCTGGCAGCATCTGTAAGGAGAGAAAAGAGCTGACGTTTCGAGTCTAACTGACCCTTTCCTCCTTACAGATGCTGCCAGACCTGCTGAGATTTTCCTGCATTTTCTCTTTTGGCTTCGAGAAAGCTTCACTCTTTGCTCACTCTCTATTGCAGTTTTTTGGATTTGGTGAATTATTCAAAATGAGTTCCCACATCAACATTTTCTTTCTTCCAATGCCAGGTTATTGCATTCTTAACCAATTTGAATTAATACTTTTTTCTGTTAGAGCACAGATGCTAAAAGTGCTTTAAATATGTCTGACCTGAAATTGGATGGGGTTATTTCTTCCTGGCAGCATCTAAAACAGGGACTAGATCCTTTACAATTATATAAAAAAAAATTCATGTCTGTTTTAACTCCCTTATAGAAACTGATTTATGATGAATGAGCTAGAATTCTTTTCGCTAAAGTGAAGTTGTGAACCTCTGGCCCTGTGCTAAATTATCTTTCTACTGCTTTCATTCCCATCTTCGACCAGGGCTGGTAAATGATAATTACCAACATATAAAATAAGAGCAGAACATGGTTATTTGGCCCTTCAAGCCTGCTCTACCTTTCAATAAGTTCATGGTTGATCTGTTTGTATTTTGAATTGTATATTAAGGCAGATTGAGGGTCCATGCCCTCAGGCAATCAAAGTCAATGTGATCCTCAATGACAATGGCTCTCGAAAACTCTTGATGTGGAAAAGAATATTGTTTATCTAGTTCTAATCCCAGTAGAGTTTAGTGAGGTGCCACAAAAGTGCATATGTTTAAATAAACCCAGATTTCACATCTGGATTTATACTCATCCTAGAGCTTTTGAAATATCATTAAAGTTTTTTTAAAAAGAACAGCCCTATGCTTCCACCAGAGGAATGTCTTTTCAGCGTTGATGAAGGAATTATAGCAGTGAACTCAGTAAGGATTATGCGAGGCACGTCAGAAAGATGAAAGGTTAGTGGAGGTACTGATATTTAATTCAGTGAATTTGTCAAAGTGAAACCAATAGTGTCTTTGCAGTTTCTTGTTTCTTTATATTATGCAGTCAGTTCTGAAAGGCAAAATTATAAACCAAAAATGTGTGCTATGTTATTATTACTCAAACCACAGACAACTATACACTGAGATATTTGCGTGCAATAAATATTTCAAATTCTGGACCAGCCTTTCTGTTTTTCAAATCTGAAAATATGCAAGCTTCAGCAAAGCAGCACTGAACTATTGTGAAAGCATATTTAAGTGGAAAATTATTTCTCAGAAAACCAAACCATTTTCCAAGGAAGTTCATTTGCTGTTCATCGTTTCTGCCCTTTAATTAATATTCAATAGATCTTATTCATTGTGACTTTCAAAAGGTAAAATACAAGCAAATTCTTCCTTTTTCAAATTAATAATACTCATACAGTATTTAATAAAATAATTTCATTTAAAATATCAAATTTAGCTTATGAAAATCTTGCCATCTTAATATTTCAGCAATGGAGGAAGTATTTAATACAAACCCAAACACTTGAGCAAGGTAAGAGCACAGCAGCACAAATGAACTTTTCTTATGTATCTTCCCCCACCATCTTTTGTCTTCTGAAAGAGTTGATTCATAATGGGATACAGTACCATAGATGCCAGTCATTTTCTGGTATATATGAGTTGTCCCTGTTCATATTCAACTCAGATAGTGAGATACAACAGGTTGTTTGATAAGCATTTCAGTTAATCCAAACCATGTCTTCATTTGATAAATCAAGAAGTACTTTCATTTGTGCACTAACCTTCATGACCTTAGGCTGTTTCAAATACACATTTAATTGTTAAGTAAACACTTTATAATACAGTTACTGTTGTTAAAAAAGAAATAAATTCAATGATTCTAATGACTACATTTATCGGGTAATAATCAAAAACTCAACAGATTCTTCCTCCTGTCTGACAAAATGAATTCCCCTAAACCAATCAAACGGAGATAAATTGCTTCAGCATCATCAAGGATTGAACCTGCAATATTCCTAATCTGTTTTGATGGTCTTACTTCACCACTTCCATAAAACTGGCTTGCATAGCTGAGATATGTTTAGGATGACCAAGAATGGCATCTGCAGACCTCACTTTCTCCTTGACCAAAAATGATCAAATTTCCATGAGTTTAGCAAAAACCATGCCTTTGGTTTCAATCAAATGTTCTTTCTTACACGTCCATCTCCATCCTTCTTCCTGGTTATTGCTTAAGCTCAATGTTCCAGTGTATGATCTGAGCTTCATTCACCATTCCAGTTACCATGTGGAAGACTTATTTCCAACTCTCCAACATTGCCAGCCTCTATCCAACCTACCCCTCTCGTCTTCAAAATCTCTATCCATGATACTCGGTCGTCCATTATTGATTGCCCTTTACCAATTGTGTTCATCTATAGATGTCTCATTACCTTTTAGATTTGAAACATTCTTCACCAGTCCTGATCTGTTCCAATTCTGGCAGTCTTTTAACTCCTCTCCTTTAGTTCTACCTTCAGCCATTCCGCTTTCAATCATTTCAGTCCCATAATCTGAAATTTCTCCCAACTCGGCTTTAAAAACCACCTCAAAATCAATCTGAAATCTTTTTCCTCCACTACTTTCACAATTGTGAGCATATTTTTATCTTGCTAAGTAAAATAAAAATGCAACTTATAGGCATTCAGTCCTCTGTTGGTCAAGCTATTTTCAAGCTAAACTCTTGTAGAAAGTGCATTAAACTGTGAGGAAAAAATATCAACATTCATAGAACTTTCATTGTCCAGAAGACAAATGTTTAGAGGAAATTGCAGGGTGAACAGTTGGTGATTTGGTGCCTTTTTACTGTCAATTAGATATGAAAAATTGTGCAACTGAAATGGAGAGTTGTTAAAGTGAAACTTGACCAAGTTCCTAATCCTGTGCTTTAGCAATGGGATTATTTCACACAGCTAAGCAGGAAATACCTTGGAGAAACAGGAAGTAAAAATGATTCATGCATTGGTGAATGAAAGAAATCCAAGACATGGAGGACTGGAGGGCAGGGAATAATGCTTTACTGAGAGTTGTACAGAGCAATGGCAGAAATGTATTTCTTTGAAAACGGTTTAGTCAGGAAACTGTTTTGAAGCTTAGCAAATAAGGCATGGATTTATGATTTGATGTTTGCATTGTGCCAAAATACATTTAAAAGTAATAAGGTTTGCTGTTTTAGTTTTATTCTAAGTGAACAAAGGTGTGTACTTTTGCCACTCTAAATGTGCAGATATCCAAGAGAAATATGCTTTGAGTATTTTAGGTTTGCATTTATCTTGTGCTCTATTATAAGGTTTGGTTGAATTTAAAATCAAAGATATAGCAAACACTATTTTTCCAAAGGGAGCTTTCTCTATTTTCACATGATTTTGAGGCTTATTCTGGAGGATTATATGGTATGGCCTGTTAATATTCCAGATATTTTGCCCATATATGCAGAGCGGGCTGTTTCATTTTGCTCCCCTAATGTCCAGATTTTCAATGCTGCCTGATATAATCTAGGAAAAGATGGCAAAATCACACTGCAATAAATGCCTTGCATGCACATCATCTAATTATAAAACTGTGATGCATTGTATGGTTGAACTCTTGGACCTGGATTTTCATGTATACTGAAATTTCATATTCCAGCAAAATCAACAGCGGAGATATCAATGCTCCTCACCTTTTTTTAGAATGAAGGAAATGGGTACAGGTTCTAATTTCCATATAGTGATTCACTGGGGCAACTGGACATGTTAAAGTACAGCTGGCTTAGTCAGATCTGACTTTCACAAACGGAATATACAAAGAATAACTTGTACACTGTAAAACTGGTTAAAGAAGGTCCAAAGCTAGGGGAGGTCTTGGGAGAGGTCTGGAGACTTTTTGTATATGATCTTGGGATATCTTTTCCAGAGGTCAGGCGCCTTTTGGGATTGTTAGAAGTGGACATGATTGTGTGTAAAAATTGCATAACCCCACTGGAACTGCCAAGAGAGATAGCAAAAGAACTGTCAAATATTTAAATCACTGTGCTTAAAATATTTGAAAGGCCTGTCCAAGCTTTTCTTTTAAAAAAAACTTAATGTTTCACTTTGCTTGACATAAACTGAGAATTATCATGACAGAATTAATGCTGCAATAATCATAAGCTTTCATTATCACAGTATCAGTTCAAAGTTTGGTTGACAGTTCAAAGTGATTATAAACTCATTCAAATATGAGTATGAATACAGATGCTTTTTTTTTAGGGTGTAAAGGATGTTAAATGTAGCAAATAGGTTTTTAACAATATGGATTTTTGAACTGAGGTCTGCTTACTTTGAATACTCGATCAGTTGACATGTTAGGTGTAATGGCAAATTTTTTCTCTTTTCATTTTTCTCTTTTCATGGGGTTGGTAGCTAGACCATGTTTGTTGCTCATCTCTAGTTGCCCTTGAGAAGGTGGTGTTGAGCTGCATGTTGACCCACAATGCCCTGAGGGAGGGAATTTCAGGATTTTGACCCAGTGACAGTGAAGGACGAGCAATCCATTTTCAAGACAGGATGTGATTGGCTTGGAGGGGAACTTGCAGATAGTGGTGTTCCCATATATCTGTTACTCTTGGCTTCCTAGATGGAGGCGGTTGTGAGTTTGGGAGGTGCTGTCTAAGGATCGTTGGTGAATTTCTGCGATACAACTTGAAGATAATATACACTGCTGCTAGTGAGCATCAGTGGTGGAGTGAGTGGATGCTTGTGGATGTGGTGCCAATCAAGTGGGCTGCTTTGTCCTGGATGGTGTCAAGACTCTTGAGTGTCATTGGAGCTGCACCTATCCAGGCAAATGGGGTGTATTCTACCACACTCCTGACTTCTGCCTTGTAGCTGGTGGACAGGCTTTGCTGAGTCAAGGGCAGAGTTACTTGCTGCAGTGTTCCGAGCCTCTGACCTATTCATAGAGTCATAGACTTATACAGCATGGAAACAGACTCTTCAGTACAACTCATCCGCGCTGACCAGACTTCCTAAACTGATCTAGTTTCACTTGATAGCATTTGGCCCATATCTCTCTAAATTTTCCTATTCATGTACCCAGCCAGATGCCTTTTCAATGTTGTCAGCCAACTCCACCACTTCCACTAGCAGCTCATTCCATACATGCACCACCCTCTGCCAGAGAAAAGATTGCACCTCAGATCCCTTTTAAATCTTTCCTCTTTCACTTTAAACCTATACCCTAGGTTTAGGGGTTGGAGGGTTTGAGCTATAGGGAGAGGCTGAATAGGCTGGGGATATTTTCCCTGGGGTATCAGAGTCTGAGGGGTGACATCGTAGAGGTTTATAAAACCATGAGGAGCATGGATAGGCTGAATAGCCAAGATAATGTTCCCCAGGGTGGGGGGGTCCAAACCATCTAGAACACAGGTTTAGGGTGAGAAGGAAAAGATTTAATAGGGATCTAAGGGACAACTTTTTCACACAGAGGGTGGTGCGCATATGGAATGAGCTGCCAGAGGAAGTGGTGAAGACTGGTACAATTCCAACATTTAAAAGACACCTGGGTGGGTGCAAGAATAAGAATGGTTTAGAGGGATTTGATCCAAGTGCTGGAAAATGGGGCTAGATTAATTAAGGATATTTGTTTGGCATGGACAAGTTGGACTAACTGATCTGTTTCTGTGCTGTGCGTCTCCATGACTGTATGTATAAATCTTGTCCTCAGTGTAGGGAATGGAAGCAAAATGAGCAACAGAAACATTTGCTGTTGTGTCGATTCCTGTTGAGATTGGAGGTTTACATTCTTTGGACAGTAACTGGTCCAGGAATTTGGTTGTGCTTTTTATTTTTGCTTGCTTTATTTATGAATCCATAACCCTTGATTTTCTCACAAATGAAAAACTTGTCTAACTTAGCCTCCAATATATCCAATGACTCAACCCATCGCAGTCAGGGAGGTGAATTCTAATAACTAATAACGAAAACAAAATCCACATCTCCATCTTAAGTGGATGGCCCATAATTTTGAAGCTGCATACCCATTTGTAGAAATTGCACAGTTACTTAAAGAGTTGTCTATTACAGCTTCGATATTGAGAAAACAATGGCTGTGATTTTTATTCCTGGGTTAGGAGCACAGAGATTTGACCTTTCACAATTTGACCATCTTCTTGGGAAAAGTTTTTTCAAGACATCACCTGGTAAAATGGGATGGAAATCAGAAGTAATGTGTACCATAGGGCAGGGTCATCCATTTAATGAGGTAAGATATAGTGAGAAAACTTGTTTGGTTTCGCAAGGAGATTCTCTCAGAAAAACCCAGCTAAAACTCAGCCACAAAAGATGTAGGATTCAGAACAGAATTCTGGTAGATATAGTTTGCAATGTGTATTGCAGATACAAGCCTGTTGAGAAATACACTCTTATTCATAAAAACACATTTACTACATTTGCATTCCTAACCTCAATAAAACCTTGTCAAAACAAACATATTATTCTAGTGGAAGAAACCCACTCCCACATTAAAGAATCAAAAACCATTTGTAGCTGTCAATTAAACTGAGATGGAAAGCATCCCATGGTCATGATGAATCTTTATGAAATCGGGCATGCAAACCTTCTCCAGTAACAGAAATCCTATTGCTTATAATAAATACCTTGACAGTTTGACAGTTCTTTGACAGTTTGGCAGGCATTTGACAGTTTGTTGATGTTTAACCAGTCTTTGACAGTTTCACTGTTCCATTGGTAATAGGTACTTTCGAGGACATTATTTTTCTTTGAATAATCTCATGGTACGCCTGACCACACATTGCAAGGACAAATGTCGTCTCCCAAAGGATACCTGACAGCCCTTGCCAAGGAGTTGTGGGACTTTATACACAGGGATAGTTCAACTCTCTAAAGGACTATGTGAAATAAATTCACTGAATGGATATGCTCTGACCTGCTCTGCTGTGTGTGCCCTGGGACCTAAAACTGTGACAGCAAAGTGGGATTTTAATGGAGACAACTGTTCATATAATTGGGCAGGTGGAAGTGGGTACTGCAGATGATGGAGATTAGAGTCAATATTAGAGTTGTGCTGGAAAAGCACAGCAGGTCAGGCAACATCCAAGGAGCAGGAAAATCAATGTTTTGGGCAAAAGCCCTTCATCAGTAATGAACCTCATTCCTGATGAAGGGCTTTTGTCCGAAACGTCGATTTTTCTTCTCCTCGGATGCTGCCTGACCTGCATGAATCCTGGGCTGTCCTAAAATGACGCTTTCTTCTTGTAAACATTCCCGGGTGTTAATTAATAGAAGGCAAATGAAAAAAAAAGGCCCAGAAGTTGCTAGATTCTGGATTCACACAACATGCACTTACAGTTGGATTTTTGCCATCATTCCTCAGCTGCAATGGTTCTATGCTGCTGGAAGTGTGAATTCAGAACACTCAAACATAGGATATTGGAGGTGAATGACCATTCAGCCTATCAAAACTACACTACCATTAAAACTGATCATAGATGATCATCTACTCCCACATCAACAACCTCCCATATCCTTTGATGTATTCTGAAATCTATCAGTTAGTGTCTTGAATATTCTCATTGATTGGCATTCCTTTCTCTCGAGTCATAGAGTCATAGACAGCACGGAAACAGGCCTTTCAGTCCAACCCATCCATACTGACCAGATATGCTAACCAAATCTAGTCCCATTTGCCAGCAGTTGGCCCATATCCCTCCAAACCCTTCCTATTCATATACCCATCCAGATGCCTTTTAAATACTGCAATTGTACCAGCCTCCACCACTTCCTCTGGCAGCTCATTCCATAGATACATCACCCTTTGTGTGAAAAGGTTACCCCTTATTTCCCTTTTATACCTTTCCCTCTCACCCTAAACCTATACCCTCTTGTTCTGGACTCCCCCACCCCAGGGAAAAGACTGTCTATTTATCCTATCTATGCCCCTCATGATTTCATAAACCTCTATAAAGTCACCCCTCATCCTCCAACGCTCCAGGGAAAACAGCCCTAGCCTATTCAAACTCTCCCTATAGTTCAAATCCTCCAACCCTGGCAACATCCTTGTAAATCTTTTCTGAACCCTTCCAAGTTTCACAACATCTTTCCGATAGGAAGGGGACCAGAATTGCATGCAGTATTCCAAAAGTGGCCTGACTAATGTTCTGTATAGCTGCAACATGACCTACCAACTCCTGTACTCAATACTCTGACCAATAAAGGAAAGCATACCAAACATCTTCTTCACTACCTGCGACTCTACTTTCAAGGAACTATGAACCTGCACTCCAAGGTCTCTTTGTTCAGCAACTTTCCCTAGGACCTTACCATTAAGTGCATAAGTCCTGCTATGATTTTCTTTTCCAAAGTGCAGCACCTCACATTTATCTAAATTAAACTCCACCTGCCAATCCTCAGCCAGTGGCCCATCTGATCATGATCCTGTTGCACTCTGAGGTAACCCTCTTCGCTGTCCACTACACCTCCAATTTTGGTGTCATCTGCAAACCTACTAACTATACCTCCTATGTTCACATCCAAATCATTTATATAATTGATGAAAAGTAGTGGACCCAGAACCGATCCTTGTGGCACTGCACTGGTCACAGGCCTCCAGTCTGAAAAGCAACCCTCCACCACAATCCTCTGTCTTCTACCTTCGAGCCAGTTCTGTATCCAAATGGCTATTTCTAAAAGGCTGCAGAGGTTCAATAATTCATCCGCCCCTTTTTGTCTTGATCTTAAATTGTTCTGAAACTGTGTCCCAGCTTCTACGCATGCCAGTCAGAAGACAGATCTTATTTATATCCATGGTGCCATATCCTTCGCAATTTTGTAGTGAGGTCAATTCTCATTCCTCAAAACTCTAAAATTTATGGTTCTGGACTTTTCAGTCTCTCCTCATAAAATAATCTTGCCATCCCAAAAATTAATCTGATGGAATATTCATGCTCCTTCTCCGTAACTCTTGATTCCCCTACTGGTCAAGAATCTATCTGTTCACACCTTAAATATGCACAAGGTCTCTGCTCCACAGCTCTTTGTGGCAAGGAGTTTGAAATACAAGCAACCTTCTGAATGAAGAGATTTATCCTCATCTTAGTCTTAAATTGGCACCACTTCATTCCAAAACAATACAGTCTGGTCGTAGACTCTACCATGAAAACGCCTCTAAACCCTGTCAAGCCCCTTAGGAATCCTGAAAATTTAATGAGATAATCTCCCATTCTTCTCAGCGCCAGTCAGTGGAATCCCAATCTGTTTAGCCCTTGCTCAGAGCACAATCCCTCCATGCCGGGTTTCATCCTTGTGAGCCTTCTCTGAACTGCCTCCAATGATATGATATCTTGACTTAAATCAGGGGATCAAAACTTTCCCCAGTTTCCCCAGTGATAGGATTTCACCTTGTAAAGTTGCAGTAAGACTTCCCAGCCTCCTTGAATTAACAAAGGGAAGTTGCAAGAGTTGGCTAAATTCCTGGCTGTAGAGGTGATTCTCATTGGGTGAGACTGAAGCTGGCTGCAGTGGGTCAACCAACCCCAGAAAGTTTGGACATAACTAAAGGGATTGTCGGTGCTGAGGCAATCTGCTGAAGAAGCACTTGGTGCTGTGGGTCTATATGCCAGTTACAGTTAAAACGATGAGGCACTTTAGCCCTCATCCATCATAACCACACACTACCAGACACTCACTATGTTCCACACCCATTATGCTCTTCTGCACAGCACCCTTGTCCTGTCCTACCCTCAATCCCAAAGGTAGCACTTCCACTCCTCTTTACCTTGTATAAATAACCATTGCAATTTATTCATCAGAGTAAGAGTTGTTAATTAAGCAAAGTTAAAAATCACATAACACCAGGTTATAATCCAGCAGACTCATTTGGAAGGAGCACTGCTCCTTCATCATGTGGTTGTGGAGTATAAGATCATAAGACACATAATTTAGATTAGATTCCCTACAGTGTGGAAACAGGCCCTTCAGCCCAACAAGTCAACACTGACCCATTTCCCTCTGACTAATGCACCTAGCACTATTGGCAATTTAACATGGCCAATTCATCTGACCTGCACATCCTTGGATTGTGGGAGGAACCAGAGCATCTAGAAGAAACCCACGCAGACACAGGGAGAATGTGCAAACTCCACACAGTCACCCAAGGCTGGAATCAAACCTGCGACCCTGGTGCTGTGAGACAGCAGTGCCAACCACTGAGCCACCATGCCGCGATAGCAAAGGTTTACAATGTGATGTATGAAAGCTAATGCTTCCAAATAACCCTGTTGGACTATAACCTGGTGTTGTGTGATTTTTAACTTGGTACACCCCAGTCCAACACCAGCATCTCCAAATCTTAATTAAGCAACACTTTCTCTGGGCTTGGCTGTTTCAACAGTCTAATAAATATCTGAGCTCTCACCCAACAATGTGTAATGTTGCTAATTTATTGAGAAATTCATTGCTGAAACCCAATTGCATTCACAATCTGTTAATAAGCATGAGCTATCTTGTTACTTCGGTGTTGTAAAACAATATATTAAACAGAAACAACAGTAATTATAACATTGTTTGGAGGCTATGCTTCAACAATTTGAAAAATAGAATCCCAAGGAGAATACTGTCCACTGTTCTCCAATCCTGAATAGATAAACACCCTCAGTTACTTTTGGAATATTATCTATCACCAGATGTAAGTGGTTCAATAATTTAGTGAACTACATGAGCAATCTGCTTAAAGTTCAGAAGGTTACCTGGCATCAAACAGTTTCTGAAACAATAAACAGCTCCAGTTTAAAAGACTGTTTAATTAAACAAAATATGTTAGAACTTGAGAAATTAAGAAGCTGTGAGCAATTGGGTAAAAAGGGCTTATTATATGTTACTTCTTAAATTTGAAATGTATGAGCTTTCAATAGAGTTTGCATGTGGACAGAAGCAATTAATGGCAACTGCACACTTTTGCAGAATGAGGCTTACTTAAATTCCTGAAGAAAACTACAACATTCCAGACCACTGGACCACTGTGAGATGTTTTAAATTACAAAATTGAATATCACCCGGGGAGCAGTTCCTGCAAATCGAAATTGATTTATCAGACATCCACCAATATATTATTCCATATAACACTTAACCCACTAAATAAACAGGAATTACATACAGCTGACACAACAATGCTGTGACAAGTATTTTGTGTGGTTATTACAGAAGGATTGTGGTCCAAAGTCCTATTCACAAGTATCAGAAGGTTATGGGAGCATGTCTGTGCTTCATTTGAATTTGTGTACTGGTGAAGAAATATTCCACAATCCCTGACTTCTTCATTTTAGATCTTAGCTGGGACAAAGAGGCTAGTTATCAAACTTGCCTGTTTCAACGATTTCAAGAAATGTTTATTTTCACCAATTCAAATATTTTTGCATTGCGTGAAATATGTTAATTTAAGAAAATTAGATCAGAAATCTAATTTCTGATCGCGTGATAGCAAGGCAAGGAATAGGGAGCGATATCAGCTGAACACGTGGCTGCAAGGATGGTGCAGAAGGGAGGGTTTCAGATACTTGGATAATTGGGGCTCATTCTGGGGAAGGTGGAACCTCTACAAACAGGATGGTCTTCACTTGAATCGGGGGGGGGGGGGGGTACTAATATCCTGGGTGGGAAATTTGCTGGTGCTATTTGGTTAGGTTTAAATTAGCTCAGCAGGGGAATGGGAACCTGAGGTGCAGTCCAGTGCACAGGGATTTCATGGTCACAGGAATGTGCTGGCAGATGGCAAGCTGGTTTGAAGTGTGTCTACTTCAATGCCAGAAGTATCGGAAATAAGGTAGGTGAGCTTGCAGCATGGATAGGTACCTGGGGACTTCGATGTTGTGGCCATTTCGGAGACATGAATAGAGCAGGGTGATGAATGGATGTTGCAGGTTCCAGGGTTTAGATCTTTCATTAAGAGCAGGCAAGGTGGTAAAAGAGGGGGAGGTGTGGCCTTGTTAGTCAAGGATATTATAACGGTGACTGAAAGAACTTTTGACGAGGACTGAGATAGTATGGCATGAGGTTAGAATCAGGAGAGGAGAGGTCACATTGCTGAGAGTTTTTTTTATAGGCCTATTTTTATAGTTTTTTCATAGAGTTCCAGGAGTGTATAGGAGAGGATCAGCAAAACGATTCTGGGTAGAAGTGAAAGGAGCAGGGTGGTCATTATGGGGTCTTTAGCTCCTTCAATATTGACTGTAAATGCTATAACTCTAGTACGTCCGATGGATCAATTTTTGTCCAATGTGTACAGGAGGGTTTCCTAGCACAGTATGTTGAAGGGCCGACAAGAGGGGAAGCCACAATGAACCAGGCCAGATGTTTGATTTAGTCATAGATGAGCACTTTGGAGAGAGTGACCTTAATTCAGTTACATTTAGTTTAGCAATGGAAAGGGATAGGTACATGCCACAGGGCAAGAGTTATCGCTGGGGCAAGGAGAATTATAATGCGATTAGGCAAGACTTAGGATGCATAGAATGGGGTAGCAAAATGCAGGGGATGGGAACAATCAAAATGTGGAGCTGGTTTAAGAAACAGATATTGCATGTCCCAGATAGGTATGTCTCTGTCAGGCAGAGAGGAAGTGATAAGGTAAGGGAACCAGGGTTTACTACAGAAATTGCATCTCTTGTTAAGCGGAAGAAGGTGGCTTATGTGATGATGAGACACGATGGAGAGATACGGATTAGTGAGGAGGGATTTAAAGAGAGAGTTAAGAAGAGCAAAGAGAGCACATGAGCAGTCTTTAGCAGGCAGAATAAAGGAGAACCCTAAAGCTTTCTATAGATATGTGAGGAATAAAAGGATGATTAGGGTAGGAATAGGGCCAGTCAAAGACAGAAGTGGGAAGTTGTGTGTGGGCCCTGTGGAGATCAGAGAGGTGCTAAATGAATATTTCTCATTGGTTTTCAGTCAGGAAAAACAGAATATTGTAGAAGAGAATAATGAGATACAAGATATTAGACTAGAAAGGATTGAGGTTAGTAAGGAAGAGGTGATGTCAATTCTAGAAGGCGTGAAAGTAGACAAGTCCACTGGGACGGATGGGATTTATCTGAGGATTCTTTGGGAAGCTAGGGAGGAGGTGTTAGAGCCTTTGGTTTTGATTTTGAGTCACCATTGTCTACAGGTTTAGTACCAGAGGACTGGAGGATTGAAAATGTTGTGCCTTGTTCAAGAAGGACAGTAAAGATAACCCAGGTAATTATCGATCATGAGCTTCATGTCTGTTGTAGGAAAAGGTTTGGAAAGGATTATAAGAGATAGGATTTATAATCATCTATCAAGCAGCAATTTGATTACAGATAGTCAACATGGTTTTGTCAAGGCCAGGTCATGTCTCAGATATCTTATTCAGTGTTTTGAGAAGATGACCAAGCATGTAGATGAGGGTAGGGCATTTGATGTGGTGTACATGGACTTCAATAAAGCCTTTGATAAGGTTTCACATGGTAGGCTGTTGGAGAAAATGCAGAGGCAAGGAATTGAGGGTGATTTAGCAGTTTGGATTGGAAATTGGCTTTCTGTAAGAAGGCAGCGAGTGATGGGTGATGGAAAATATTCAGCCTGGAGTCGTTAATAGTGGTGTGCCATAAGGATCTGTTTTGGGACTCCTGCTGTTTGTCATTTTTATAAATGACTTGGACGCAGGCACAGGTGGATGGGTTAGTAAGCTTGCAGATTACACTAAAGTTGGTGGAGTAATGGACAGTGTGGAAGAATGATGCAGGTTGCAGGGGGACTTGAATAAACTGCAGGATTGGGCTGAGAGGTGACAAGTGGAGTTCAATGCAGCTAAATGTAAGGTGGTGCACTTTGGGAAGAATAACAGGAAGGTGGAATACTGGGTCAATGGAAATATTCTTGGTAGTGTGGATGTGCAGAGGGATTTTGAAGTCCATGTACATAGATCCCTGAACGTTGTCACCCAGGTTGATTGTGCTTTTCATAAGGCATACGGTGTGTTAGGTTTTATTGGTAGAGGGTTGAGTTCTGGAGCCATAATATCATGTTGCAATTATACAAAAAGCTAATGCGGCTGCATTTGGAATATTGTGTACAGTTCTGGTCATCATATTTCAGGAAGGATGTGGAAGCATTGTAAAAGATGCAGAGGAGATTTACTCGGATGTTGCCTGGTCTGGAGGGAAGGTCTTATGAGGAATGGCTGAGAGACATCTGTTCTCATTGGCAAGAAGAAGGCTAACAGGGGATTTGATAGAGACGTACAAGATAATCAAAGGATTAGATAGTGTAGACAGTGAAAGTCTTTTTCCTCGGATGATGACGAGGGGGCATAGCTACAAATTGAGGGGTGATAGATTTAAGACAGATGTCAGAGGCAGGTTCTTTACTCAGAGTGGTAAGCGCATGGAATGCACTGCCAGCCAATGTAGTTAACTCAGCCACATTAGGGAAATGTAAACAATCATTGAATAAGCACAGCAATGATGATGGGATAGTGTTAGGGGGTTTGGGCTTAGATTAGTTCACAGGTCGGCACAACATCGAGGGTCAAAGGGCCTGTTCTACGCTGTACTGTTCTATGTTCTGTGATCTAAATCAGTACATCAAGGAGTCAGTTAGGATTGTGGAGGCATTAACTAAATTAGATGATTAAAGATTGAAATGGTGTGTTCACTTGTTGTAGAGAGAGAGAGTGGACAGTGATGAAGGACTGCCAGAAAGAAGGCAAAGTGGAAGGCTTAAGTTTAAATCAAGTGATCCAATGGTGAGAGATGGAAACACAGCAATAATTGAAAAATAAATAGGTGGCTGATAGGTGGACATAAAGAGAGTTGATCAAACTAGCTGACCCCAAGTTGAATAGGAGAAGTTGGCAAAAGAATTTAGTTTTAATAAATTACAAAGTGATAATTTTAGAAACATATGATGGAATATAGAATTAGATGAGATGTAAAATGTGAACTAGTTGTGATATTTAGCTATACATCTGAATGCCTAATGTCCTTTAGGAACTAAGTTTATGATAATCTATAATAATATGCTTATCAGAGTGACAAACCAGTATTAAGGAGCTCCTGATTTATGACCATCTGATTTATGAATGTTTGCACTTAAGAACATGATCTCATACAAGAATGTAATTTTAAAGATCCAACATATGAATATTTCCTATACTTACAAATCGCTCCTCTATTTTGTCCTGTCTTGCGTTACAACTTGTGTCCAAATCAACTTGTGATGGACTAAGCCCCACTCTCTGCAACTGGATCCTCAGTATCATGACCCACAGGCCACAGTCAGTGAAGACTGGGGACAATATTTCATCCTCACTAACATTCAACACTGGAGCCTCCCAGGAGTGCGTACCCAGCACACTACTGTACTCACTGTATACCTATGACTGCATTGCCAACTACCAGACTAATGCCATTTACATATTCGCTGATGACACCACCATAGTTGGTGGAATCTGAGATGGCGACGAAACAAACTACAGACGGGAGGTGGAAGACCCAGAAAAATGGTGCACTGAGAACAACCTAGCTCTCAATGCCGGCAAAACCAAGGAATTCATTATTGACTTTCAGTGGGATGTTACTCATGCCCCCCTACACATTAACAGCACAGAGGTGGAACGAGTGAAGAGTGTCAAGCTCCTGGGAGTGGTCATCCACAACAAGCTTTCTTGGACTCTTCATATGGACGCACTGGTTACAAAGGCTCTACAATGTTTCTCCTTCCTCAGGCAACTGAGGAAATTTGGCATGATGGCAAATACCCTTGCCAACGTTTATAGGTGCACCATCGAGAACATTCTATCTGCATGTATCACTACCTGGTATGGCAACTGTACCATTCAAGGTCAGAGAAGGTTACAGAGTGTCGTGAACTCAACCCGGACAATCTCCCATCAATAGAATCCATCTACCAAGGAAAGACCGCCAGCATTCTCAAAGATCCATCCCACCCTGGCAATGTTTTTCTATAACCTCTACCATCAGGGAGAAGGTACAGAAGCCTGAACACATACACCAGCTGGTTTCACAACAGTTTCTAACCTACTGTTGTTAGAATACTGAATGGACTCACAAACTCTTAACATTTGCCTGTACCTGGGTTTTTGTTTTTGCTGTTGTTTACCTATCTATGCTACTTAACTCTGTAATCTGCCTGTATTGTTCACATGACAAAGCTTTTCACTGTGCTTCGGTACACGTGACAATAAATTCAATTCAATTCAAGAATGGAACCCATTCATAAATGTCTGTGTTTAATGTTGATAGCCATGAGGCTATATTTCCATGAATATTGATATTTTCCACTAATTCATACATTCCTCTTTTCAAGCATTAAGAAGTATACGTACTGTTTGTAAGTTTCCATATTCTCTTATTATTGTACATCTCAGAAATAATTCCCTCACCTCATATTGTTTCTCAATATTGTGTAACGTCTGTATTCTGCAGTAATCACATCAAAAAGTCTCTCAGTACCTTCAGTACATGCCATTTCAGCTCCAGTTGGGTTATCTCCTCTTGTGAAATCAAAAATGTATTGGGCCCTGGAAAAGTAGCAAAGCCAGTGTAAGGTACCAGCTTAAATTCCAATGTTTAATGTTAATTTGGTGAACTACTCACTGGAAAATTAAGCAGCTGAAAATTGAGAGTGTTGACCACTGCTGCTGTTTTATTATCCATGTTACCTTTGCTGTCAACTTATATATTAGCATTTATACTTCTACATTACTATTTATGTTAACCACTATTTCATCTTTATTGATTATGTTTTGTTTTCATATTATAACAAATGTGCTGTTTGTTAAGAAACCTTGTTGATCAATCATGCTGTTTCAATCCTAATATAGATAAGGTATTTAACTGGTTTTCTTAGTAACTGGAAAAAATATTTTTTCAAAATTATATTGTGACCTGTGGAGTGGTGGGGCTAACGTGACAGTGACAGTCATCTCCTTCAGTGAACATCCTTCAGATGTAACATTTGCTACAGATAGATACAGGTAGAAAGAGGACTGGCAGCCTTTTACTCAGGAGCTCCAGATAGGTTTATATCTTAGACACCTCTCGGAGTACTCTGGTATCTACCATTGAAATGCTGCTGCAAGGACACCTTGTTTGCAGGGACAAACACCCACTTCACTGTTTGTTTGAACTAGATTTCCTCTCAGGGCTGTTCCCTTGCTCGCTTAGCGCTCATTCACTGAGTCCACCTGCATCCCTGCCTTGCTTTGCCTTTTTGCACTTTGCCCCCTCAGTCAGCTGACAGGACATCTGTCTTGCCTTGCTGTGTAGAGCAGACACAAAACCAGGATGTTTTGACACAATGTTGTCAGCAGCCTTCAATTAAGGCAAGGGAGACAGCCTGCAGCCAGGGGATCCTGGCATAGTAATTCAAAGGCAGCCTTTGGTATCAATCAAGGGTCTTGGACAATACCAGTCAGCTGCTTAGAGTGGCCAGGATCATCTCCTGGTAAAGGGGTGAGGACCCAAATGTTGGGTGGCCCACCAGCAATCTTGTCTCCTCTTGTTCAATTCGGGCCTGTTTCCTTCTGTATTGAGAGAAAAGGATATGACAGTAACTGGTACAGCTCATGCAGATAGAGGAGAAGTGCTGAGTTTTCCCAAGTGAATGGGGAGGCTGCCATGTAGGATTGGTGGTGTGTGGATGTTGGGATGGTTGGGAGTGACTGAGGAAGATGCTGCATGCCATATCAGGAGTGGTACAGCACAGGTCTTGTGGGAGGAGCTGAGAGAGTACAAATGACACAGCAGAGAACAGATGGTGACATTTACCCCGGCAGTTCCATGAAGGTCATTGACCTTCTTCCTTCATTGCTGGACATTCCTTCAGATGGCTGAGACTGCACGGATACATGGCAACCTTAAACCAGGCTGGCAGGGACTGGTATCACGGCCTCTTCTGCTGGTCCTGAGGTAAGGGGACTGCCTTCCTCCATACTACCCTTCACAAGGCCCTTCATGTTTCTGTCCACAAAGCAGGCCACAAAATTCTTGTTCTCTGCCATGTCTGAGGCAAATGTCATAAACTGCAGGATAGCTTGTCTGGGTATGCAATACACTTTTAAAGACAATGCCAGGGCCAGAGATCCCAAGACATCTCAGCAAGTTGCTCTAACCATGGCAATTGGCAAAATTGGGCCAGTATCGAACTGCAGTTTGGGGTGCTGTAAAGATGTGGCTGGTGGTTACTGAGGTGATAGCTCAAGAAAACTTGTTAGGTCTTATAGTGGGAAACTCTCCATGAAACTCAACAAAATTGACACCTGTCCACTCTCACACACCTTAGCAGCAAGAGTTTCTTGACAATATTCTGAAATAGAAACCATATCCAAATTTACCTTCCCAAACCTAGGAGCATTGAGATGAACTGTGATGCAGCTATTGCTATCTGGCTAGTTTAAATCCGGAATTAAGCACAAATCAAACTTGGAATCTAGTAGTCTTTTTTGGTCAGCTGGCCACTGACTGAACTAGTTAAATCAGCTAAGAACTGTGAATGATATTTAATATAATTTTGTGCAGTCATTCTTTTTTTGGAATGCTTCCCAAAATTTATGTCCTGTGACAATATCTTTATGGTATGGATCATTTTGAGTAATGAGGGATGTCAAGGTATTGAATTTATTCTAATGCAAGACCATTCTGAAAATTAATTTAAGCTGACCAACTTCTGAAACTGCGAATTCTGTAATGCAGTAATTATAAGGCTAATAAAACTTATAAATAAACTACAGAGAAAGTGTTTGCTCCAAAGAACTAATCAATTATTCTAAGTTTAATTCTTGATTACTGTTGACTAAGAGTCTCGTTTGCTACAAACATTTTGGATATGTCCTTACAGATTACTATGAAGTGGATCTTGATGTCTACCTTAACCATGATGCCAGCAGAGATATCCTTTGCTGGCATTTATGGCAGTACTGCTGATATTTTTGAGACACTAGAACTGATAATTTTCCATTTAATTTAATAAAACATATAAAATAATGTCTCCATTTTCACTATATTAATGACAAGAAGAGTAGTCCTGAAATTCAGCCAAGTTTGTTGATGTTCAGATGACAAGGAACTGAGTAGACACCAAATATATATTGGTGCTGACCCTCTCTAGGTAGCCTACATTCTCATGGCCAATGTAAAATTTAGTATAGAAAGTAAGACCAGCTAAATAAACAGCAACATAGAAAAGATGAGGGTAAATTATCTTATTTACAATTAATTAAATAGCCTAATCTCAAATGTTTAATAAATCTAAACTCTTCAAACTTTAGCTTTGTTGTCAAATCAATTTGGTAATATTACAGCATACACCTTATAGTTTGTCGCAAATAATGCAATAACCAAGGTGAAATATAGCTCAGATAATTCCAACACTGATTCCTGACAAACTAACTTCTCCCCAGTTTCTCTAATTTCTTAGTATGTAAAGATTGGAACAAATGCTTCCTCCCCTGAGAAGTTAACAAAATGCTGAGGATCATCACAGTCAACCAGTTAGCACAATATACATTGAACAAACATATTGAGAAACCTATCAAAATTGTAGGAAAAGATCCTCAATGCAGTTTATTTATATATAATATACAAAAGGAAGTGTTGAAGATTATTGAATGTGATAGTAAAAGTAGTCATTACTAAAATGTAAATCCAGAAGATTCATTAAGAGAACCAGTTACTCTCTACAGTGCGTTCTTGTAGAATGGGACAGTTGCTTTCCTCTGAAGCTGTGCGCTATAAAAAAAATGGCACTGTAGAAGGTTGCTATTGAAAATTGCTATACGCACTCAGTAGAAAGCTTGCGTTATCCAAACAGCATCCACAATTCGTCAATCATGTTATCGCCAATTCATGTTAAGGAAACACATGTTATACCAGAACGACCTGTATCACGTTTTGCATTTTAGGCTGTATTGGAGGATCTACATGATGGAGTATTACTTTAACATTCCAGGCTTCAGTCGTTGGGCGAAATACTGAAGTGCCTGTATGGATATGATCAGCATTCTGTCTAAGCTCCGAAATCTGTGCATGGCCATCGGCACAGCATTGACATTGGTTGCAGAAGTTATTTCTACCAATATAACGGGGTCAGTGCTGTTGGATGTCTCTCCTCTTGACCTCCAAACCCAAGCCAAGCTTCCCCCACCCCCTAGCTGACCCCAACCTAACCCTTATCACATTAGATTCTGCCAGCAGAGTAGAACCAGCACAATCATTACCCGATAGATTCATTGGAAATCTTTCTACATCATAACTATTTCATGAGGTGCAGCTGGGAAATATTTCCACAGGCTGGGGAAAGGAATCATGAGTATCTTTAATCATATTCAAGAACTATCATACTTTTTAATACTAATTCCAGTCATTATTATTAAACCGAGCATAAAAAATTGTTAATATTGATGAAATAATGGAACAAAAATTTGAGAATCTCTTGTTACAAAATATTTGGTCAGAGGAAGCCATCTTGCCTTCACAGCTGCACAATGCAATTGCCATTCCTCACTCCAAAACCTCACCAACACTTTTGGGGATATTTTAATTCCAAACTATCTAAGCTCCTCTGTGAAGAAAGGATTTTCTGTTACAATTCCTGTGTGGTCATGCATATGGATAAGATGCTTCCTGCCATTTAATTTAATTACAAGCTTCACGTGTCACCCTGCAGGCATGTCAGGAAAGCTTCAACCTCCAGAGCTCATTGTAAATGATGAAGGAGAAACATTGTTTTCCCTACTATTTAGTTTACTCATGATATTTATGCCAAAGATTTTCAAGCATTTATGTGTAAGAACTCACAGCAAGAATAAATCTATAGAGCAGAAAACTTGTCATTTTTATAAATGACCTGGATGAGGGGGTAGAAGGATGGATGAGTAAATTTGCAGATGACACTAAGGTCGGTGGTGTTGTGGATAGTGCTGAAGTTTGTTGCACATTACAGAGGAACATAGATAAGCTGCAGAGCTGGGCTGATAGGGGGCAGCATGGTGGCTCAGTGGTTAGCACTGTTGCCTCACATCAGTAGGGACCTGAGTTCGATTCCTGCCTCAGGCGACTGTCTGTGTGGAGTTTGCACATTCTCCCTGTGTCTGCATGGGTTTGCTCTGGGTGCTCTCGTTTCCTCCACAATCCAAGGATGTGCAGGTCAGGTGCATTGGCTGTGTTAAATTGTCCACAGTGTTCAGGGTAAACATAGGGGAATGGGTCTGGGTGGGTTACTCTACGGAGAGTTAGTATGAACTTGTTGGGCCGAAGGGTCTTTTTCCATACTGTAGGTAATCTAATCTAAATGAAGTTTAGTGCAAAAAAGTGTAAGGTTTTTCATTTGGAAGGGTCAACAGGAATACTAAGTGCTGGGCTAATGGTAAGATTCTTGGTAGTGTAAATGAGCAGAGAGATCTTAGTGTCCATGTACATATATCTCTGAAAGTTGCCACCCACGTTGATAGGGTTGTTAAGAAGGCATACTGTGTGTTAGCATTTATTGGTAGAGGGGTTGAGTTTCACAGCTGTACAAAACTCTGGTGCAGCTGCACTTGGAGTATTATGTACAGTCCTGGTCACCGCATTATAGGAAGGATGTGGAAGCTTTGGAAAGGGTTCAGAGGAGATTTACTAAGCTGTTGTCTGGTATGGAAGGAAGGTCTTATGAGGAAAGACTGGGACTTGAAGCTGTTTCGTTAGAGAGAAGAAGGTTGAGAAGTGACTTAATTGAGACATCTAAAATAATCAGAGGATTAGAAAAGGTGGGCAGTGAGAGCTACTTTCCTTGGATAGTGCTGGCCAGCATGAGGGATCATAGCTTTAAATTGAGGGGTGATAAATATAGGACAGGTGTCAGAGGTAGTTTCTTTATTCAGAAAGTAATAGGGGCGTGGAACACCCTGCCTGTAGCAGTAGTAGACTTGCCAATTTTAAGGGCATTTAAATGATCATTGGATAATCATATGAATGAAAATGGAATAGTGTAACTTAGATGGGCTTCAGATTGGTTTCACAGGTTGGCGCAACATCGACGGCCAAAGGGCCTGTACTGTGCTGAAATGTTCTTTGTTGTAGTGCTTTGCATATTTTATAGGTGTATAACTGGTTACCATAGTATTCAGTATGGTGGGGAGACATACACGCATATTCTCAGTCAGAAGTGATCCACCCACTGTATTTAAATCATGTGTTTAATGATTATCAAAAACTGCAAATAAAGGCTCTTATCAAAGAAATAGCAGTCATAAGACTACAACAAGCAAGCCAGTGTACAAAGTATAACTGCATTTTCCCAAACATCTTCCTTTTAATAAAAGAAATTGTTTCAATTGTCATATGCAATTGTATTATACAAGTAATCAAAATACACGTTCACAAGAAAATTTAACATTCATTAACAGAATCATGTGTTAACTTAAGTCAGTCTCCCTTTCATCATTCTCTGCACATGCATTGCACATGTCGTTTATAAAACATTCAAGTCTTCTCATGGTACCTGCGTGCAATGTCATCAGATGTTCATCTGGTGTCCGTTGGTTCATAGAGTGATCTTTCTCCAGAACGTGCTCCTCCTTTAGTGAGTTTTGTTGCCACAGTAACTGTTGTTGCTGATCTATTTCCATTGCCAAGGAATTCTACACTCTGAGTCTAATGGTCATTCTGTACACTGTTTGTGGAGAGATCACATTTTCTTGATCAGTTCCCTGCAGCAACGAAGCAGCTTCCGTGGTTCTGCATCAAATTTTGCAACTGCAACAACATATCTGGTCAATTTTGTTAACTGCATATAATCAAAGTGACAACTTCTCAATTACTCTCTTGGCTAGTAGAAGGCTTTTTGCCTTCTTTACATGTCCAAAGTTCACATGTGGTCTGACTTTTATTGAGAGTGTTGAATGTTTGCACTATGACTGGCTGGCCAGTGCTCAGCTCTGCCAATGACTTGGCAGATTTATCAAAGTACAGTTTGGCTTAATGACAGTTCGCCACAATTTTGTCACTCATGCCTGTTACAAATTCTTGCTTCAGAAGATTTTTCACTATTGGAAGAATATATTGGTGCAGCTTGAGATTGTTTTTGGACTGAACTTCACTCTATGTCTTCAGTGGTTATATATATCCACTTCATGGTTTGCTTGTAGGAATCTATTTGTTTGCTTAGTTTCTTTATGAAACCTTTGGGAATTTTCACTGTTGCCTCTTCTTTTTCATTTGAATGGGGATGCAGTTGAGTTGAATTTTCCAATCTGTTATGAAGCAGCAGAATTCTTCACACGTGAAATAAAGACCATTGCTACTTTTCACAATATCTGGATTTCTATTACACATGAGTGGACATTTAGACATTCCACAGTCTCCCTGATGCTCAGCTGATCTAACTACCCGCAGTCAGAAGAGTCGTCGATGATGACAAATCATCGGTCCCCATGATAGTGACACCAAAATTGGAGGTGTAGTGAACAGCGAAGAGGGTTACCTCAGATTACAACAGTATCTTGACCAGATGGGCCAATGGGCTGAGAAGTGGCAGATAGAGTTTAATTCAGATAAATGCGAGGTGCTGCATTTTGGGAAAGCAAATCTTAGCATGACTTATACACTTAATGTAAGGTCCTAGGGAGTGTTGCTGAACAAAGGGACCTTGGAGTGCAGGTTCATAGCTCCTTGAAAGTGGAGTCTCAGGTAGATAGGATAGTGAAGAAGGCGTTTGGTATGCTTTCCTTTATTGGTCAG
>NC_057714.1:26669144-26690537 GCF_004010195.1 Chiloscyllium plagiosum
AAACGACACGACCAGCTATCCTTAGTAGCCACACACGCAGATGACAAGCAACATGAATTCGACTTGGACAACACTACTATTATAGGACAAGCCAAACAGAGAACAGCCAGGGAATTCCTAGAGGCATGCCACTCATCCACAGATTCAATCAATAAGCACATCGACCTGGATCCAATATACCAATCGCTGCAACGGACAGCTGGAACTGACAACCGGAAGCGGCAGATTCAAACCACTACAAATGCCGGAGGAAAGATCACAGAAGCGCTTCACAGGAGGGTCCCAAGCACTGAGGATGTCACCTAGACGGGGACGCAACATCTGCAACACAAATTCTCAGCTCGACGAACAGAACCACAACAACGAGCACCCGAGCTACAAATCTTCTCACAAACTTTGAAGATATAAAAGAGACCTAAGGGGCAATCTTTTCATGCGGAGGGTGGTACGTGTGTATGGAATGAGCTGCCAGAGGATGTGGTGGAGGCTGGTATAATTGCAACATTTAAGAGGCATTTGGATGGGTATATGAATAGGAAGAGTTTGGAGGGATATGGGCCGGGTACTGGCAGGTGGGACTAGATTGGGTTGGGATATCTGGTCGGCATGGACGGGTTGGACCGAAGGGTCTGTTTCCATGCTGTACATCTCTATGACTCTATGACACCAAATCTACTCCTATTTCATCCATGACCTGACTGGAATGTGGTGTGTCCAGGCTGTTTACTTTCTTTAGCGTGGTATTTGTTACAAGCATTGTAGTGGCTGATGGTTCTTAGTCTAATTGTTCATATTTGGCTAGTAGAAGGCTTTTTGCCTTCTTTACACAAGAGGTAAATACCTAATAGAAGTCATGGATGTGCTTCAGCATTTCTTTTCTCATCTTTTAGGGAAATGACTTTATTTCCTTTTTTTAAGATGCTTTTTGCAGCTTTTATTTTATCTCTGCAAGCCAAATATTCTCCTATAGCAAAATGTTTCAGGCCATCTTTGCATCACTACTTCCTGCAGCACTAGAAGAGTTGCAATTTGATACATATTTTGCTTGATTTGAGCAAGATGCTGGTCTTTAATATTCAATATTTCTGCCAGATTCAGACTGCTAAAGTTACTGCAGTTCTGGCTTCTTATTGAATCCAAAAGATTTCACACTTTGTCTTAGCACCTTCATCCTTCATCATAGACAGTGCAGCTCTAGACACCATATAAGTGACGTATGTAAGTTTAGGAGCATCCATACAATGTAGATAGAGACCATTTGGCCCATCAAGTCCACACCAACATTCCCTGGACAAACTTGCCACCCTATTCCCATAACCCTACAATTTCCATGGCTAATCTAACTATCCTGCACATCCGTGGACACCACAGGGCAATTTAGTGTGACCAATCCACCTAATCTGCATATCTTTGGATTGTTGGAGGAAACCAAAGCACCCAGCAGAAACCCACGCAGACACAGGAAAAAAGTGCAAACTCCACACAGTCATCCAAGGCTGGAATTAAATCCAGGTCCTTGGTGATGGGGAGAAGGCAAGAGAATGGATTTGAAAATCTGTTGTCCAGTGAGTAGGGCAGCAACCCAAAGGTGGGCTTCAGTGTTCTCTTTTTATTTTCTTCCATTAGTCAAATCCATTTCTCTGAAAAATGCAACCAAGCACAGACAATCCCAAATGTTTGCTTCAATCTCAACCTCAGAATAAGGGATCACACATTTAAGACAGAGACAAGGAGAACTTTCTTCTCTTCGACTCAGTGGCTAAATGGCTTACTTCTGCTCCTACATTGTAAGGACATATGGTTTGCACAGTTTCATTTGTTTTGAAAGTTTGGTCAAATAATCTGCCTCAACTGCTTATTCTAAACTGAAAACAGGAGCTGTTTGAACTGATGTTAATCTTGTGTTCCTTAGGATCTAATACACTCTCATTGAACAAATAATTGCAAATTGTATAGCATTATTGAGCAGAGATTTGGCAGTTTGTCAGAGGTTTTGGTTACAGACTTGTTTTCCTAGTATGATTTGGCAAGAATATATTTATTGGGGACATAGATCCTATGCCAACTTTACGACATTGGTTCAGGAAAAAGATCTAAATGTTTGACTTCTGCGAAGTTTTCCAGAGACATAGTAATGAAAGGGAATCAATCCAAAGGCTTATTGTTACCTGTAGTCATGTTCTTGGACCATTAAAATGCAGACAGACATTGTTTATGATTTTTCTCATGGATAAATATAGCTTAAAACATGTGGAGGAATAGGAGAACCAAGACTGTGAAGTTCAAGATAAGTGTTCAGCATCAGGGAGTGAATATTGTATGTGGTGTGGTCTTGTTACTCTTTGCTATGGAAACGTATTATGGATTGGAAAAATGGGCCACCTCTAATAAGTGAACTTGGCGCTGAATTAATAATGACTTTAGCATCATTTTTTCTCTAATTTCTTGGCAGTCTTTATTCGGTTAGGTGCCATGCAGGAAACTCTGCATTATATTTGTCACATTAGCTGGCATTGGCAGCATCCAGTTAAACCCCATGTGGGAAACATTATGCAAACATGCACGAACAAATGAAAAATGCAAACTTTTTGGATGAATCGAGAAACTGATTGAAATATGAAAGGAAAACTTCTTTAAAAATGTTTAGTCTGCCTTATGTTTGTTTCAGGCTTGGGGCCCAGTTTAAAAAAAAATACTTTGCAAAAAGTGATCAAAGTAATTGCTGTTCTATGCAATTTTGTATAAAAAGAGAATGAACAATCTACATTTTTGCTGATGACTTCATGGCACAAATGTTGCAATACTGTACAATTTCCATTAGAGAAGTCCTATATTTTTAAAATAGTTTTTTAAAAATTTGTTATAGGCATGTGAGACACACTGTCAAGGCCAGCATTTAATGCCTTTCTCTAATTGCAGTTGATGTTGAGTTACATTCTTGAATTGCTCCAGTTCATTTTGGTAGGGAGCTCCAGGGTTTTGATCTAGCATGATGAAGAAATGGCAGTATAATTCCAAATAAAGATACTGTGTGATTCAGAGAAAAACTGCATGGTGATAATGTTTTCCAACATGCTGTACTCGTTCTTTCAGGTGGCAAGGATTTTGTATTTGAAGAGTACCCTTGACACAGCCTTGGTAAATTGCTGAAGTGCATCTTGCAGATGGTAGGGTACATGCTGTAGCCATAGTGCACTGCTGGTTAGAGGAGGGAATGATTGTTAATGTGATGGATGGGAGTTTTCAAATCCTTCCATGACCTTCCCCCTTCCTTTTTTGGATAATCCCTTCCAGCCCTGCAACTCTCCAAGATATTTGTGCTTCTCCAATTCTGGCATCTTGAACATACCAGACATAATTATTCCACTATTGATGGCTCTATTGATTATTTTCCTGAGTCTTGAGCTGTGGGATATACACCTTATGACTGACCATCTCTAAATTGCAGGTTCCTCCTGTTAAGGAGATGTTATTTTTAGTATTCAATTAGAATATCATTGACTGGACTTACATATGCATCTTGGACTTATTGGAATAAATACTTCATAAAGCAAAGGAGATTGGCTGCAGTGACAGAATATGCCACATTTACAAAGAATGCAAGTTGCTTGACTGGAATCACAGAATCCAGAAAATGTATAGACAGAGGGCATGTAAAAAATTTCTTTTTAATATGCTGTCTTATTAAAATACAATAATCAGAGAGCTAACTTACCTGGAACAATATCCTCTGCTCTCTGGCTTTCCTTGAAATCTCTCTAATTAAAGTGTGCAAGTTTAAAAAACTTATTGGAAAGCCTCATTTCCACAAGGTAGAGGGTTGCTAAAGATGAATTCTACATCACTCTCTCCAGAAATGTTAATTCAGCCAATCATAACTGATCTAGAGAGATACCTCAATGAAATGAGCTTAAGTGCAAAGTAACTTCAGCTACAGGCTAACATTAGGACAAACTGTAGATTATTCCTTTTCCTGAATTTAATTGTTATTTCGACAAAATCCTTTATCAGAACACTCAGTAATTTTAAAAATTCTTTTCCTCAGATGCGGAGAATGTGTATGCGTTACTTTTCAAGAAGAGTGGCTGTATATATTTGCACAGTTTAAACCTATTGTTCATAGTCTTTATATCTTTGCTCGAGTAAATTTTGCTTGCATAAAGTAGTTGTTCATTTCATGGACCTGGCTGACTTATTACTGAAATATATACAATCTGAGATAAACAGATAAACAATTGAGAACATCATCTCCATTGTTAAGTTGAATCTTTTCATAACCAGTGGAGGAATGGGACAAGGAAAGGAATCAGGTCATCTCTCCAAACCTGGTCAGAACACTCTCTTGAGACTTGTCCACTTTGAACAAGCTTTAAATCATCTGATCCAATTTCTTAATTTTGCTCAGTGTTACTTGCTTTATAAAACTTCTACAAAATGTTTTATTTTGTCAAAGGCTCTATATAAGTATAGACTGATGTGATCATTGTTCGGAAACCATAGTTGAAATATTTTGAAGAGTTGCAGCATTGCATCTTGTAGATGGTAGACACTGCTGACACGATGTGTCAATGGTAGATGGAATGAATATTTGATATGATACTTGTGGTGCCAGTCGAGTAGGCTGTTTTGTCTGTGATGGTATAAAGCTTCTTGAGTGTTGCTGGAGCCGCATATATTCAGGCAGGTAGAGATTATTCCATCACACTCCTGAGTCCTAACTTGTACCTTTTATAGATGGTGGTCAGACTTCGGTCAACAAGAAGTTAGTTATTCATCAGAGTTCCTAGCTTCTGGCCTGCTCATCTATGCACAATATTTATATGGCTGGTCCAATAAGGTTCTTGGTCAATGGTAAATCCCAGGCAGTTGATTGCCAGGGAAATTCAGTTGTAGGTAATATCATTGAACACCACAGGAAGCTGGTTGAATTGAATTACCTATACTTGTGTGGCATGAATGCTATTTATCAGCCCAACTTTGAATATTGTTCAGGTCTTGCTGCATGGGGGCACAATTTGCTTCAGTATCGGAGGAGTTGAAAATGACACTGAATAGGACATAGTCATCAAGTAAACATGCCCATTGCTGATCTTCTGATGGACAGAAGTTGATTGTTGAAACAGCTGAAGCCTTGCAAAAAGTATAGAATAAAAACTTGAAGAGGTGTATTGTATAATGTGCTCAGACCCTGGAGTAACCAATGTGATCATGTCATAGAGCTGCACATCACTGGACATAAATAGAAAAGTGGGAGTGAATTCAGAACACCTGGAAGAAGACTCAATAATCTAAAGTGGAAAATGCACATGGACATGGACATGAACACACAATGAAGATAAATAAGTCCTTATCTAATTAAACTATAAGTCAGAACCTTATAATCTATGATTATATATCAGTATTGAATAAAGTGTATCGTAAATAGTATTACTTTTAAGTCTAAATCTGAAGGCAGTTTTGACTTTGCCTCTCCTCAGCAAGTCTATGATTAACTTAAACTCATTGTGTGGCTTCAAATCACACAGTAAAGAAGTTCCAATATTTTGATCAATGGTAGTAAATGAATGACAATATATTTACAAGTCAGGATAGTGTGTGACTTTGATGAGAACTTACTGGTGGTCTGTTTCCGTATATCTGCTGTACTTGTCCTTTTATGTGATAAATGTCATGGGATTTGAAGGTGCTGAATAACGAGCCTTGGTGAGTTGTTTCAGTGCATCTTGTAGTTGGTACATACAGACAACACTGCGTCGATAGTGGAGGGAATAAGTGTTGAAGGCTCTAGATGTGTTGCAAATAAAGTGGGCTGCATTATCTTGAATGGTGACAGGCTTCTTGAATGTTGAAAACTGATAGAACTGCGGATGCTAAAAATCAGAAATTTCTGGAAAACCTCTTGAATATTATGGGCGCTGCACAAATTCAGAAAAATGGAGAGTATTTCATCACCACTCCCGACTTTACCTTGTTTTTGCTGGATAGGTTTTGAGGTGAGTTGCTTGCCACAGAATTCCTAGCCTCTGACATTTTTCTTTCATTATCTTTTCATGTTTGTGGGATGTGGGTGTCACTGGCTGGCCAGCATTTATTGCCTGTCCCTAGTTGCCCTTGAGAAGGCGGTGGTGAGCTGCCTTCTTGAACCACTGCAGTCCACCTGCTGTGGGTTCACCACAACAAAGTTAGGGAGGGAATCCCAGGATTTTGACCCAGCAACAGTGAAGGAACGGTGATATATTTCCAAGCCAGGATGTGAGTGGCTTGGAGGGGAACTTGGAAGTGGTAGTGTTCCTATATATCTGCTGCCCTTGTCCTTCTAGATGGAAGTGGTTGTGGGTTTGGAAGGTGCTGTCTGAGGATCTTTGGTGAATTTCTTGTAGTGCATCTTGTAGATAGTACACACTGCTACTACTGAGCATCAGTGCTGGAGGCAATCGACACTTAGGAATGTGGTGATAATCAAGCATGCTACTTTGCCCTGGATAGTGTCAAGCTTCTTGAGTTTTGTTAGAGCTACAGCCATACAGACAAGTAGAGACCATTCCATCATATTCCTAACTTTTAACTAAATTTTAAAGGTAAGAAACAAGAACTTTCAAAAGCTGATTGAATAGACTATTCGCAGGTAAAGTGAGAGGTTTCCAAAAGTGTGATAACATGAATTCAGAAGCATTATGTTCCTGTTAAAGAGAAAGGTAAGGCTGGTAAGATTAGAGTAAAGATATTGAGGTTCTAGCCAAGAATAAAAATGAATCATATATTAGATATTTCTGGGTTCAAATGAATCTCTTGAAGAGTATAAACAGTATAGGGGCATTCTTAAGAAGGGAATCAGGAAGGCAAAGAGAGGATATGAGGTAGCCTTGGCAAGTAATGTTAAGGTAGAATCTCTTTGGATTTTCAAGTGCATTAAGAGCCAAAGAACAAAAGAGAGAGTCGGGCCCCTTAAAGATCAATGAGGTCATCTTTGTGTTGAATCTCAGGAGATGGAAGAGATACTAAATTAATACTTTGCACCAGTTTTTATTGTGGAGAAAGAAATGGAGGCAAAAGATTGATATTGATGTTTTGAAAACAGTTCACATTATGGAAGAGGAAGTGCTGGAGGTCTTACAAAAAATAAAGATGGATAAATCTCCAGGACATGATCAAGTGTATCCCACGACATATGGGAAATTAGGGAGAAAATTGACGGTGTCCTTGCAAAAATATTTATCCCATCTGTAACCACGGGTGAGGTGCTGGAAAACTAGAGGGTGACTAATGTTGTGCCTTTATGTCAGGAAGGCTGTGAGGAGAAGCTTGGGAATTATAGGCCCGAGAATCTGGCATTGGTGGCGGATAAGTTGTTGGAGGTGATTCTGAAAGGAAGGATTTACATGCATTTGAAGAGGCAAGGAATGATTAAGGATAGTATGGTTTTGTGCAAGGAAAATCATGTCTCACAATCTTGATGGAAGTTTTGGAGGAAGTAACCAAAACGATTGATGAGGGCAGAGCGACAGACATTGTTTACTTAGACTAGTAATACCTTTGATAAGATTCCACTTGTTAGACAATTAGTAAAAGTCACATGGGATTCAGGCTGAGCTTGCTAATTGGATACAAAATTGACTTTATGGTGGGAGACAGAAGGTGGTGGTGGAGGGCTGTTTTCGGACTGGAGGACTGTGGCCAGAGATATTCTACAGGGAAAAATACTAGGTCCTCTTTTGTTTATCATCTATATAAATGATTTGGATGAGAATATAGGAGGCATGGTTAGTAAGTTTGCGGATGACATCAAAATTGATGGGGTGGTGGACAGTGAATGAAGTTATCTAAGATTATGTAGAGATCTTGATCAATTTGGTCAATGGGCTGAAGAGTGGCAGGTGGCATTTAATTTGGATAATTGGTAGGTATTGCATTTTGATAAAATAAACAAGGACAGGACTTATAGTTAATAACGGGGCCATGGATAGTGTTGTAGAACAGAGAGACCTAGGGGTTCAGATACATAGTTCTTTTAAGTTTGCATCACAGGTAAACAGGTTGGTTAAAAAGGCATTTAGCCCACTTGCCTTCATTCCACAGATCTCTTAGCATAGAGTTTGGGGCATCACATTGAGGCTATACAGGCCATTGGTGAGTCCTTTTCTAGAGTACTGTGTGCAGTTCTGGTTGCCCTTTATGGGAAAGATATTATTAAACTGGAGAGGGTTCAGAAAATAAATTACCAGTATGTTGCTGCGAAAAGGCGGTTTGAGTTGTCAGGAGATGCTGAATAGGCTGGGACTCTTTTCACTGGAGTGTAGGAGGTTGAGGTGTGACCTTATAGAGGTTTATAAAATCATTTGGGCCATAGATACAGTGATTAGCAAAGATCCTTTCCCAAAGGTGGGGGAGTACAAAACTTGGAGGCATTCGTTTATGGTGAGAGGAGGAAGATTTAAAAAGGACATGAAGCGTGATTTTTTTAACACAGAAATTAGTTTGTGTGAACTGCCAGAGGAAGTGGTGGTTGCATGTACAGTTACAACTTTTAAAATACATTTGGATAAGTACATAGAATAGGAAATGTTTAGAGGAATTTGGGTCAAATGCAGGCAGGTGGGATTAGTTTCGTTTGGGAACATGGTTTGAAGTAGTTTGACTGAAGGGTCTGTTTCCATGCTGAATGACTTTATGACTTGTGCCTTGTAGATGATGGACAGGCTTCAGTGAGTCAGGGGGTGAGTTACTTGCCACTGGATCCCTAGCCTCTGATAAAAACTGAATGAACTACAGATACTGGAAATCAGAAATGAAAACAGAAATTGCTGTAAAAGCTATACAGGTCTGCAGCATTTGTGGAGAGAAATCTGAATTAACGTTTTGGGTCCAATGACCCTTCCTTAGAACTGAAAGAAGGGTCACTTGGCCTGAAACATTAATTCTGACTTCTCTCCACAGATGCTGCCAGACCTACTGAGCTTTTCCAGTAATTTCTGCTTTTTGTTCCAGGCTTCTGACATGCTCTTGTCATCATTTGTTTATGCAACAAGTTCAGTTGAGTTTCTGGTAGATGGTAACCTCCAGGATGTTGCTCATAAGGGGGTCAGTGGTGGTAATGCCATTGAATTTCAGGGGGTGATGGTTAGATGGTCATACAGTGGCATTTGTGTGGTGCGAATGTTACTTGCTACTTGTCAGCCCAAGCCTGGATATTGTCCAGATCTTGTTGCATTTGAACATGGACTGCTTCAGTATCTAAGGAGTCGTGAAGGATGCTGAGCATTGTGCTATCATCGGCAAACATCCCCACTTCGTACCCTCTGATGGAGGGAAGGTCATTGATGAAGCAGCTCAAGATGGTTTGGCCGAGAATATTACCCTTAGGAACTCCTGTGTAGATGTTCTGAAGCTGAGATGACTGACCTCCAACAACCATGGCCATCTTCATATGTATTATATATGACTCCAACCACCTGACAGATGGCCCCTGATACCCACTGATTCCAGTTTTGCAAGGACTCCTTGACACCACACTCAGTCAAATGCAGCTTTGATATCAAGAACTATCGCTCCCATCTCACCTCTTGTAGCTGTATTCATGTGGCTGGTCTGGATCTGCTTCTGATCAATGGTAATGCCCACATTGAAAATTCTGGGGATTTCTTGACAGGTCAGTGCTTGATGACTGGTTGACACACGACAGATCATGACATGTTGAACAGTTCCAGGGGGATATGAACCATTTATATACAATCTTCTTCATAGTCAACTATCCCAGACATCAGTTGAAGCCCTCATCCACAAAGGGTCAATGACCTGCACAAGATTTTGGATGACCCCTCCTGCCCCCAAAAGAGCTGAGACACTTCCCCCACTTTTGTCACCTCAAATAAAATTGGGATCTTGTCCACATGGGCATCCCCGCTCTCTAACCTGGGTATTCAACAGAAAAGCAGTAATCAAAGACCTGGTCTTAATTGGTGTAATCTTCACACTTCAGAGACACCAATATCCAATTTCAGTGGAGGTAACGTCTCAGTGAAATGGTCAGCTAACTCTGACAATGGCACCCACATGAACCACTGCCCACCCCCAATTCTGTCCTTGTGAAAATGATAGAGGTCAGGTTTAGGGATGGTACTCACAGTTCCCAGCAAATGTAGAATGAGTGAATGTCCCTGTCAGCATGGCTCAGTTGTTAGCACTCTTGTCTCTGAGTCAGCTGGTGCTTTAACAAATGATTCAATCTTCAGAAATAGGAGCGGATCTCATTTGGCCACTCTGGCCTGCTCAGTTTATCTGTTTGTCTGAATTTCACATGTCCATCCACCCCTGATAACCTTTAATTCACCTACCTAACAAAATTCTGTGTGCCTCCACTGTAAGCTTATTCAATGACCATGCGTCCACAACCTTCTGAGGCAAGGAGTTGCAAAGTCACACCACCCTCATAAAAAAGCTCATCTCTATTCTAAATGAACAAATTTAAACTTTAATGCAGTGTGCCCTGATTCTGGACCATTACTCTCGAGGAAGCATACTATCCATGTTCACAAGGCCTGTTCAAGGCCTGATATGTTTCAACAAAGTCAACCCTCAATGTCCTAAACTCGAATAGAAACAAGCCTAGGTGGGAACTTCTGCTTACAAGACAACTGCACATTCCTCTTCTGACGGTAAACCTCTTCTGAACCACTTTCAATGCAGTTTCATCATTCCTTTATGTAAGGAGTTCAAAAATGCACACAATATTTGACATGTGATCTCATCAATGCCCTGTGTAACTGAAGCATAATGCCTACAGGTTGACAGTTGACATATGTGGTGCTGGAAAAATACTGCAGGCCAGGCAGGATCTGCAGAGCAGGAGAATCGACCTTTCGGGCATAAGCCCTTCTTCAGGAATTTTCGGGCTTATGGCCGAAACGTCGATTCTCCTGCTCTGCGGATGCTGCCTGACCTGCTGTGTTTTTCCAGCACCACATTTTTCAACTCTGGTCTCCAGCATCTGCAATCCTCACTTTCTCCTGACAGTTTACATAACAAGGGAGTGTTTCTGAGTGAACAAAAATGATCTTATGGCATGATGAGAGGTAGAGCAGGATTTTCACATGGGAAACCGGTCAACCGTCATTTCCCAATTAAAACCAAAGACAAAAGTCAGCCTCTGTGAGATCTTGCTGTGCCTTAAAGTGATCTGATGTAATTCACGGTAGTTAAACTGCTGCCCAAGTGCAGGCCTTTCTATTTTCGATCACAAAATGCCACATGCATTACTGCAATACCCTTTCACCTAAATCACGCCTCTGCAGTGTGTCGTTTACCTAAAGTGTAAGGATAAGAAAAGTTTTTTAAAAAAGTTATTTTCAAAAAAAATAAACTATATTATTATGAAGAATAACAGACATCTGGCAGTGAGTTTAAGGCAGTAATTGAATCTCAAGGCTCTTCTGAGGTTCAGAAACCACTCGAGCCTTGCTCGTGCAGTTTAAATCCCATAATTTAAATTACTGCCATGTAACGCATTGCTAGCCATCTATTATCCTCTGTTTAACTAATAAACAGTGTATATTAATCACAGTATGGAGAGGTTTTGGAGGGTTCCACCTCTTTTTTTAAAATTTCTGTTACAAGCAATCAAACTGATTTATTATCTGTTGGTTGGTTGAACACCCTGCAGAGTAATTATGCTACAATAAAATAACAACCAATTTTGCTATGTATATCCATGTTTAGTTGGGCCTTCTGATTTTAATGGTAAAAACATTTTAACTTCATCTAATTGAAATAAACATATCAGATAGCTTTGAACCACATTGTTCTGATTTTCATTACAATCTTCAAGAGGATTGATGAAATGATAATGTGGGTTCTTTATTTGAAGATAAGACTATGTCCAGAAAACATTTAGATTAGATTAGATTCCCTAGAGCATGGAAACAGGCCCTTCGGTCCAACCAGTCCACACCAATTGCCCCCTGAATGATGCACCTAACAATATGGGCAATTTAGCATAGCCAATTCACCTGACCTGCACATTTTGGACTGTGGGAGGAAATCCACACAGACACAGGGAGAATGTGCAAACTCCACACAATAGTCGCCCAAGGCTGGAATTGAACCTGGGGCTCCTGGTGCTGTGAAGTAGCAGTGCTAACCACTGAGCCAACGTGCCACCCTAGACCATGTAGAGTACATCTGATGTTTATCACTGCAGCTTCATGCTGACTACCAGTCATTGGATAAATATGTCATGTCCAGTAGATTAAGGTAATGATTCTAGGTTATAGTCCAACAGGTTTATTTGGAAGTACTAGCTCTGCTCCTTCATCAAGTAGCTGCGGAGCAGGATCATAAGACAGAATTTATAGCAAAAGGTTATAGTGTCATGCAACTGAAACAATATATTGAATAAACCTAAATTGCTATTTAGAATGGGTTGCAGGTTTTGGTTCATTAATATGTAAATAACGTTCAGGGACATTCGGCCTCAGATCTCCGGTGACCATCCTCCAAGGTGGACTTCGGGACAGGCAACAACGTGGAATGGCCAAGCAGAGGTTGATAGCCAAGTCTGGTACCCATGGGCATGGCCTCAACCGGGACCTTGGGTTCATGTCACACTACAGGTGACCTCACTACATTCTACCCTCTCTCTCACACACATACAAGCACATATTCACACATTTGCATAATCACACACTCACACAGACCCTTTCTCATACACATGCTCTCTCTCAGACACACAACATACACCCCCAAACTCATACCCACGCATTCACCCTCTCACAGGCTTATACTCTGTCACATTCTCACACACACACTCTCCACTGAGCATGCACACATGCAAACACACACTCTCACATGCACTCACATTCACACACACTCACTTGCATCTACTCACATGCACACACTCACACTCCTTCCCACACACACACACACTCTCTCTCTCTCTCTATCTCTCCTCACATGCACACATATAAGACTGAATTTGCATTTGCAGAATTGTAATTGCAGATACATTGTATTTTGTTCAAAAAGCACACAATCTGCAAGCAGACAATGCAAGTAGTCAATCCATGTAACATTTTATAAATTCCTACATTGCAAATAGAACCGTCTGTCTCAAATTTGGGATATCAACAGACTCTAACTTCACACCTTTAATGTATTGCCTGAGCTGAGATATTACTTTTATACATAAAACCTTAACTTATCTTGAGAATGTGACTTGAAAGATGTTCAGGATTTACATACTCATGAATCGAAACCTGCAACTCATCCTTTAAGATGAAAGATTGAACAGCAGTCTAGGTTTGTTCAATATATTGTTTCAGTTGCATGACACTGTGATCTTTTGTGATAAATTCTGTGTCTTATGATCCTGCTCCACAGCTACCTGATATAGGAACAGAGCTCTGAAAGCTAGTACTGTTGAACTATAATCTGGTGTTGTATGATTTTGAACATGGTCCACCCCAGTCCAACACCAGCACCTTTACATCATAGATAAAGATTAGGCTATGTCCATGCGACAACAATTGTATAATGTTTGGGACAATGCCAAGCATGTGCTCACCAATGTCTACTTCAACATGATATCCCTATTTCTTGACAGAGAATAACTAACCAGGGGATAGTTTTCATCCCCCATCCGATTTTTTTTAGATAATTGATTTATGCTGGGGTTTAGCACCAAAAGTATATTCCAGTCCTCAGATGCAGTGGGAGACTAGGCTATGAATTCAGCTATGATATTCATTCATGGTGGAGGTATAGATCAGAGGTTATTGAAACATCTCCTCACTGCAGACCAAATTTAGTTCAGTGAAATAAAGTAATGAGTTTTTTGTGTACCAGAATACCCATGCTGTGAAATCAGTCTTTTGTGACAGAAGTTAATAAAAGTAGATAAGATAGAAAAGTGAACCCATTTTCCACATTCAGTCAATTTACATTTTAGCCAGGAATCTAGAAAATTAAGCACAGTGTAAAAAGAAAAGTTGTTGATTCATTGCTAGCCACGTTTGGATACCAGAGTAATGGTAGATGTTGTTATCAGTGCTGAGGACCTGATCATTAATCTTCAATTTGTTGCTACCAGGACCACTTGGCTCCTGACCTCACTAGAGTCTTTGTTCAGATATGAATTCCAGAGGGAATGTGAAATGTCTTTGACACCAAGATGGCATTAGACTGATTATGGTATCAAAGAACCTGAGCAGAATTGAAGTCAATGAAAATCAGGAAGAAAGATCTCCATTGCTTGGAGTCATGTCTAACACAAAGAAAGGTCGATGCAGTTGTTGGAAATCAACCACATCAAACACAGGTTATCACTACAGCAGTTCTTCAGGGCTGTGTGCTTATACCTAACCATCTTAAACTACTTCATGAAAGACCTCTCTTTCAACTTAAGATCGCAAATGAGGATGTTTACTGATGATAGCACAATGTTTATAAAAGTATCATAGTTCCTCAAATACTGGAGTAGTCTCAGTCCAAATGTGGCAAGATATGAACAATATTCAGGATTGCAATGAAAGGTGGCAATTAGTATGAGTGCCAGACCATCAGTGTTCCCTCTAAGCTGCATGGCTGGATATCAGCTCTGATGTTCCTTCAATCTGCATGATTGTTGGGCCAATGTATTTACTTGTGCTTTTGGAAGCTGCTGCCAGGCATGAACTATGACTTTCTTCATCTCTAAACTTTGCAACATTGCCCCCAGTTCCTTTGTCCAGATCACTAATGCAGAACATGAATAGTTATGGTCCCCACACTGACCCCTGTGGAACTCCACTGGTCACCAGCTACTGTTCTGAAAAAGACACCTTTATCCCTATTCTCTGCCAGTCAGCCAGTCCTCTATCCATTGCCAGTACCTTGCTCACAACACCATGGGCTCTTATTTAGCGGCTTTATGTGTGATACTTTGTCAAAGGTCTTCTGAAAATCCAAATAGATCATGGTGACTGACTCTCCCTTGTCTAACTTGCTCATTACCTTCTCAAATAATTCTAACAGATTTTTCAGGCATCACCACCCTTTGACAAAGCTCTGCTGACTCAGCCCTATTTCACCATGCACTGCCAAAAACTCTGCAATCTCAGCCTTAGTAATGGACTTGAAAATCTTACCAACAACTGAGGCCAGGCTAACTGACCTATAATTTTGTTTCTAATTCTCATCAGTGAGGAGCATCTCCCCACAGGGGTGAGGAGCCAAATGTCAGGCACCTCACCAGCCCTGCTGGTTCTCTGCCCTACAGTAACCCATTCCTTCTGGGATGGCTTGGGGAGGAATTGAGTGAGACAGAAGTGACTGGCATATCTGTGAGTGCTGATGCAGGTTGAGGGAAAGGTAATGCGATGTCCTGAATAATTGCATGAGTGGGCAACACAAAGACCATGCTGCTTTAATAGTCTGGAAGATTGAGGTGAGTGAAAGCGAGTGAGAGATGATACTGCATGCAATAGTGAGAGTGGTAGTACTTACATAGCCTTGGTGGGAAATGGGTGCAGTCACAGAGAGTGGGCAGGAAGTAGCAAACAGAAAATGGTAGCACCAGGAACCCTAGGATGTCCCAGCGGTGGCATGTGGGAGAATACAATGAGTGGGGCTAAGGTATAGGTAATGCGGTCAGGTAAAGAAAATAGCACGAGGAAATTCTGTACACCACATGGAAAGAAACCCTCCATGAAATTTACCAAAATTGACATTGTGGCCAATTTCCTGTAAAACTCAGTCCCGTGTTTAACTCTTTCCAAGATTTAACAAGAGAGAATTTCTGCTCATCCAGTTCTGGACAGTCAATAGATCATCTGATATTTTATCAATGGTGAAGGAGTTGAGAGAAGTTTTGGTGTCGTCACTATACATGTCAAAACTGATGTTGTGCTTTTGGGCAATGTCAAGAAGGGGCATCGCATAGATAAGGAAAACATGGAGGCCATGGATAGACTAGAATGGGAGACCACATATACTGGTGCAGAAGCAGCAAGAGAGGCCAGTGCTATTTATAATTGCGATCTCAACAATCTAGAAGGAAAAGTGCAGCAGTGGAAGATTATAAACTTCCCTTCAAGTCAAACATCATATTGATGTGGGAGGAAAAAGAAATCACCTTCCTTCCAGTGTCACTGGTTCAAAACCATTGACTTGCTCCCTAACAGCACTGTGGGTGTACTTTCACTACATGGACCTGTTATATAATATGGCTCACTACCACCTTCTCAAAAGTGATTGACGAAAAATGTTGACCTTGGCAGCAATGCTCACATCCAACAAAAAAGTTTAAAAAACAATCAATTTCACTCCTTTAGTACACTTAAGCACTGATGTATGGGGAAACTCGAGAGAATGATCCCAGCCACAAGCTTTGCTTTGTGTTTCTTGGTTAAAACTTCTTGTGAGCAGGAGAGAGGACTAGCATGATTTCTAGAAGTAACCAATCAAGCTAAGAAGACAAAACATTTCTGGATTCCACAAAAGGGTCAGCATTAAGGAGATAATTGATTGAAAAGAAAGAGAAAAACAGTGTCCAGTGATTCTTTTTATTGAAGTATTGCTGAACAAGCAGAAACGACTGCTCAATGTTTATTCACTGGAGCGACTGCATTGCAACACTTAATTCTATAGGTATAATTTTAACTAGAACTTCTATCTTGGTTAAATTATTAATAACTAATTTCTCCTCTTCAGTCTGATCTATTGGCACTAATTTCCTTTGGAGAATAAAGTAGTTTCTTTAAGATAACTGGAGTATGTTTTATACATTTTAAGGTATGTTTGTTAATGTGAAGGGAATTGCTTGATATTCCTGACTGAATTCTCTGTTTTGTTTTCATTCTGGGGCCAGGAGTGGGACAACAGGATTAGATAAAGTTCAAGTTTGATAAATTTGTGGCTATAATTAAAACAATCAAGAATTACCTGATAAGCGGAATGAGTGTTTAATGTCAAAATGAATCATCAACTATTCGTAGTAATGTTAAACATGATAGTGAGCAGATTAATTTTGATTTTTAACTTTAATGAGATAAAGGTTGAAGAGAAGGAGCGCCTCCTGTCTTCAAAGAGTATCGACTGGATCAGATCTGGTTTAACTCAACATCTGATTGGTTTTTTTGACAGTTGATACACAGCTACCATCCTAACCTGATTAATGAGGCAACATTGAGAGTGACTGGCTGACAAACCTGGCCTCCCCCAGCAGGAGGGGACTTTGATAACTAAACCAATCTCCTCATTGATCGACTGGAGCATCACAGATTAAAGTGCAATTAATTTTCTGGCTGCATCCTGCACTTCGTTCTCTTTGATTGTCTTTCTTGATCTTGACATCTAATATTTAGGTTTGTGGACTATAACTGTCACAAGCCAGGAAATCAGCAACATTAATTTGCTTGAGCTGGTTGGCACCAAATCAAAAGAGAAAAAAATTACATACTGGCTAAAGCAAAAAATGGAACTATGTAGTTCAACATAAAATTAAATAGCACAACAACTGAACAATGCATATTTGTATATTAAAGCATTTCAACATGCTTTCTTTTTTACTCAAATTATGGCCATACTTCAGCTTATTAATAGAGTACATAGTATTGTGCAATATAATATGTATGCTATAGTCTTCAACAATACTTGAACAGCCATATAGTTCAGTTGGTATGACCAGCTTCTTTCTTGATTGCAAGTTTTAATCAATGACTTGAGTGAAATATGTTTCTAAAAAGTTTCAGCCATTGTAAAAACAACATGTTTTTATTTAAATAATGAAAGCAATCTTGGCTTGAAGCAACAGGCTTGAAACAGAAGGCATCTGCATATTGAAAATTTTATTTTTAGTAGAGAGAGAGATCAAAGAAAAAATCTTTCATTAATCATTAATTACTTGTGCATCAAAATTAATATGTACATCTGGAAGTTACAATCAAGTGACAGTGCAAGAATATACTTTTAAGTTATTGTTAACATTTAATAAAAGAATCCCTCAAACACAAGGGAAGCAATGCCAAATATTATTGTATTCATTTCTTGGGTATGAAATGGAAGCGATAGGTCCAGTTATCCAAGGCTCTTTCATGGGTTTGGGTCAATCATGGAAAGGAAGAAGAAACATATTAAGGGAGGATGAGGCAGCCATGGCTGACAATGGAAGTCATAGACAGCATAAAAGCAAAGAAAAAACAATAACACAGTGAAGATTAGTGGGAAACCAGAAGATTGGGAAGCCTTTAAAAACCAGCAGAGGAAAACATAAAAGACAATGAGGAGGACGAAGATGAAATATGAGGATAAGGTAGCTAGTAATATAAAAGAAGATTGCAAAAGTATTTTAGACGTGTATAAAAGGGAAGACAGAGGCAAGAGTAGACATTGGACTGCTAGAAAATTAGGCTGGATAAGTGGTAATAAGGAACAAAGAAATGGTGGAGGAACTGAATATGTGGAAGCCATAGAGTACCAGAACTTCGAGAGAGACAGGGAGAGGTGAGTGTACTGGTCATCACTAAGGAGAAGATGCTGGGGAAGCTAAAAGGTCTGATGGTGGATAAATCATCCAGACCAGATCGACTAAAGAGGATAACTGAGGAGATTGTGGAGGCATTAGTGTTGATCTTTCAGGAATCACTGAAGTCAGAGAGGGTCCCAGAGGAAAATGGGTAATAAAATACCTTATTTAGGAAGAGCAAAATGCAGAGGACGGGAACGTATAGGCTGGTTAGTCTGACTTCAGTTCTTTGTGAGATTTTAGAGTCTGTTATTAAGGATAAGGTTGCCAAGTACTTGCAAGTGTGTGGTAAAATAGGACTGAGTCAGCACGGCTTTGTCAAGGGAAGGTCATGCCTGACAAGTCTGTTTGAATTCTTTGAGGAAGTAATAAGCAAGTTAGACAAAGGAAAGCCAGTGGACATGATTCACTTGGGTTTTCAGAAAATCTTTAACAAGAAGCCCCACAGGAGGCTATTAAGTATGATAAGATCCCATGATGTTAGGGACCCAGTACTGGCATGGATAGAGGATTGGCTGTCAGGCAGAAGGTAGACAGTGGAAATAAAGGGTCTTTTTCAGGATAGCATCCAGTGACCAGTGGAGCTCTGTAGGTGTCATTTTTGGGACTACAACTATTCATGTTGTACAATAATGATTTGGACAAAGAAACTGAGGGCATTGTTGCTAAGTTTGCAGATGCTACAAAGATAGTGTTGAGGAGGTGGGGAGACTGCAGAAGGAAAGGACAGGCTGGAAAAAGTGGCATAGGGAATACAAAGTGGGAAAGTGTGAGGTCGTGCACTTTGGTAGGAAGAATACGTTATTTTCCAAATGGGGAAATACCTCATATATCTGAAGCAGAAAGGAATTAGGAGTCCATTGCAGGAGTGCATGGCAGGCATTATAAAGCATTCTCAAATGACTGGACATAAAATTAATCAGCAAGACAGTAATTTATAGTTTTGTTTTTCTTTTATTCCTATTCTCCATTCCCCAGCTGATGTAGAAAGTTGTCACTAAAATGCTGCCCTTTTGGCTCACAAAGTGGCATGCAAGAAAGATCATAATGATTCATCTTATTGCCCAAGTTTCTCTTTGAATCTATAGCAATCCACATCTGCTGCTTCCCATCATCCTCTGATAATATTCCCAATGTTAGCAACTCAGACCAATTTGGTCAAGCAAAAGCAGAATAGGCGAGGGTTAAAATTACGCACGTAGGTTTTAATCTTCTTCTCCTTCATTTTCACTTTGCAGCTTTTGGTTGCATGTCAGGCACCCAGCCCAAACAAGCAACCTCTTAATTACCTGTTGCACTCTGTTGATGTTACACCAGGCCAAAATGCATTTCAATTCCAACGCATGATTCCTTTGCTTAGTCTTGGACCCATCAGTAAAAACTAGTTGTGACTCTTGAGAGTTCTTGAACAATATTAAAGACCACACTGAGCTCATGTTCACTGGATTGTGTTATGGACCGAATAAAATCCCCTCAAAATATATTAAGAAGACAGCTGAGACTGCAACATTTTCTTATTTTTTTAAAGGCAAGTGTAAGTTGTTGTGTTCTGATGCAATTCGATCGTTCAAACTAACAGGCTTGAAGCAAAAGACACTATTATTGCATAATAGTTAAAATACAGACAAATAAGAATTTTTAAAAATCCTAACAGTAACTCTATCAAAATCCTTAACAAGATAATATTCATGTTAACTACCACTGATTAGCTGTTCCAAGATAGTAATACCACATAAATACATCCTTGGCACAGGCAAATTCAGCAAAATAGCTTGTCTCACATGCAATTCAACAACAGAAAGAGAGCCCAAGCTTTTATTTGTAGCAGAGAGAGGAATAACAGCTTCCACATTCAGCTTCAAGACAGCACAAGTACTGATAGTTAAACTAAAATTCTGGTTCTGTGGGAGCTTGACCCCACCCCTTCATGCTGCTTCTATTGTTCCAACTTTAAAGAAAAATTCCCAGGCCTCACGAGCTGTTTATTGGATTGGAACAGACCGCTTGGCAGTTCTTTCTCAACCTTGGAGAAAAACAGGACAAAATAAACCTATTAAAGTCATAGTATTGTAACAATTGGAAGTATTGGCAATTTTCCATGGGCACTTTAAATGCTAACGAGCTTCCAATATATTTGAAATAGTATGTTAACCTGTAATAACAGCCAAAATGCTGGAAATACTCAGCAGGTCAAGCAACATCCACAGAGAGAGAAAAGAGGTAAATATTTCAGTTTGGTATGCCGAAGTTAGGAGGGGCCATGGCTCCCCATTTCTTAACACAGCCTTGGATGGTCACAATATTTTTTAAAAATATTGTTTCGCACATAGCTACCAAACTTGAATTAAACTTAGTTATTTGGATCAAAGGTTATTTTCAAGGCTGCTGGCAAATGTGAGCTTGGACAGTGCATTTGTTCCTGTTAATAGGGTCTCGCTGTCCAAAGTTAAGGCTGGTCAGGAAGTGCCTGCATTACTTGGCTGAGGAGGTGTTCAGATCCATGATAATTTGTTGCATACTCCACAAACTGGAGAGGATGAGAGATCAGCTATTACCAACTGCAATTCTGTCAAATGTCAAGGGTGGGATTCACAAAAGGAGGAGGAAGAGAATGAGAGTGGAGTCTATCAGGAGAATCAGAGGCTCCTGAATAGACAATCCCCACCATCAGCCTACACTGTCTGAACAAGTTCAGCAGTCTGGGCCATCAGTCTGCTAGACAACCATAAGGACAACAATGTTGTGGTAGGGGTGGGAGCAGTTATGCTGCTTACTGGAGAGCGACCAATAGATTCCTTCTCCATGATTCCCACATCACCACTCAGAAACTCTGTTCAGCCATTCCAATGGGCAAGTGAGACACGCTGCAAGCAGCTCCGATGGAAGATCCCAAATTAATC
>NC_057714.1:26691037-26752037 GCF_004010195.1 Chiloscyllium plagiosum
CCATCTTCCGTTTATGTTATTTTCTAAACTAGTGGGACTGACACCCAAAAAAATGAAATCCGTGCATCGGGTATCTTAGCAGTTACTTCTTTTAAGATCTTAGCATAAAGTCCATCAGGATCCAAGCATACATCACCAACAGTTTACTCAGTACCACCTCTCTGATTATGATTTTCCTGAGTTCCTCCCTCCCTCCCTCTAATTGATTTGTTGTTGCTGCTGAGATGTTATCTGTCTTAGTTCAATCCATCTGCCAATTCCATCCTTTATTTCTTCAATTTTTATCATTAATTTACCAGTTTGACTTTCCATGGAACCTTACTTGATTTTTTTTATTCTTTAAATATTTATGGAAAATCTTACCATCTGTTTTGTTTGACCAGCTACCTTGGTCTTGTACTCTGATGTTTTTTTCCTGTTTATTCAATTTCAGACATTACTGGTTGCCTTTACTTTTTGATCTGCCATTTTGCATCATTTTATGTAAACAATCCTGAGAAGATTCTATGAACTCCTCATCTAGGCTACCTTTTCCAGTTTCACTTATTCCAGTAACTGTAAATCATCACTACCTATGATTATTGCAGGTTACACCCAAAACGTTGACTTCTCCACCTTCTGATGCTGCCTGGCTTGCTGTGTTCTTCCAGCCTCTTGCTGTCTACTTTGGGTTCCAGCATCTTCAGTTTTTATTGTCTATAACTATTGCTTGGCCTTATTGACAATTTCTTGTCATCTCTTCTTCATGTTCCAACTCACTGTATGGTTACTGTTTCAGGGACCCATACACTAGCATATTGCTTTTATCGTTTTCTCATTTCTACTCAAACTGTTCCTTCATCAAAGTTTTTTGAACTTAAGTCAGTTCCCTCTACTGTGCTATTAAGTTCATTCTCCACCCGAGCCATCTCTGAAACTTTTCCTACTTTCCTGTCCTTCCTAAATGTTTTGTATCCTTCAAGATTCAAGTTCTCAGTCCATGTTATCCTGCAGCCATGTCTCTGTAATATCTACAAAGTCATATTTATCAATTTCTCATTGTGCTCTCAGTTCATCTCTGTTGTCTTGAATGCCATATGCATTCAATTTTATCCTTTTACTCTGTTTGTAAATTGTGATTTCATTTATTTCTTGACCCTTTGATTTAGGCTTTCTCTCCTTTCCAGTCACAAGCCTTTTTGTCACTTGCTGTATTAAAACTTTTCTCTGTGGCCTCTTTGATTGATCACATCTTCCCAAACTTGAACTCATGTACCCAGTAGTTAGTCTGAAATCCCCTCATTTCCCGAATTATTCTGTTGGTATTTCAATGCAAGAGGCCTAACAAGGAAGGCAGATGAACTCAGGCCTGGTTAGGAATATGGGACTGGGATATCATAGCAATTACAGAAATGGGGCTTAGGGATGGACAGGACTGGCAGCTTAATGTTCCACCCAAACTTGAACTCATGTACCCAGTAGTTAGTCTGAAATCCCCTCATTTCCCGAATTATTCTGTTGGTATTTCAATGCAAGAGACCTAACAAGGAAGGCAGATGAACTCAGGCCTGGTTAGGAATATGGGACTGGGATATCATAGCAATTACAGAAATGGGGCTCAGGGATGGACAGGACTGGCAGCTTAATGTTCCAGGATACAAATGCTACAGGAAGGATAGAAAGGGAGGCATGAGGTGGGATGGAGAGTGGCATTTTTGATAAGGGGTAACATTACAGCTGTACTGAGGGAGGATATTCCCAGAAATACATCCAGAGAAGTTATTTGGTTTGAACTGAGAAATAAGAAAGAGATGATCACCTGATCGGGATTGTATTATAGACCTCCCAATAGTCAGCAGGAAATTGAGAAACAAATTTGTAAGGAGGTTTCAGTTATCTTTAAGACTAATAGGGTGGTTATGGTAGGGGATTTTAACTTTCCAAACGTAGACAGGGATTGCCACAGTGTTAAGAGTTTAGATGGAGAGGAATTTGTTAAGTGTGTATAAGAAAATTTTCTGATTCAGCATGTGGATGTACCCATGAGAAGAAGGTGCAAAACTTGACCTACTCTTGGGAAATAAGGCAGGGCTGGTGACTAATGTGTCAGTGGGGGGGTTTACTTTGGGGCCAGTGACCATAATTCTATTAAATTTAAAATAGTGATGGAAAAGGATAGACCAGATCTAAAAGTTGAAGTTCTAAATTGGAGAAAGGCCAATTTTGATGGTATTAGACAAGAACTTTCAAAAGCTGACTGGGGGCAAATGTTCGCAGGTAAAGGGACAGCTGGAAAATGGGAAGCCTTCAGAAATGAGGTATTGAGAGTCCAGAGACAGTATATTCCTGTTAGGGTTAAAGGAAAGGCTGGTAGGTATAGGGAATGCTGGATGACTAAAGACATTGAGGGTTTGGTTAACAAAAAGAAGGACACGTGTCAAGTATAGACAGGATAGAGCGAGTGAATCCTTAGAAGAGCATAAAGGCAGCAGGAGTATACTTAAGAGGAAAATCAGGAGGGCAAAGAGGGGACATGAGATAGCTTCGGCAAATAGAGTTAAGGAGAATCCAAAGGGTTTTTACAAATACATTAAGGACAAAAGGGTAACTAGGGCGAGAATAGGGCCCCTCAAAGATCGGCAAGGCGGCTTTTGTGTGGAGCCGCAAGAGATGGAGGAGATACTAAAAGAGTATTTTGTGTTAGTATTTACTGTGGAAAAAGACATGGATGACATAGAATGTAGGGAAATAGATAGTGACATCTTGAAAAATGTCCATATTACAGAGGAGGAAATGCTGGATGTCGTGAAACGCATAAAAGTGGATAAATCGCCAGGACCTGATCAGGTGTACCCTAGAAATCTGTGGGAAGCAAGGGACGTGATTGCTGGGCCTCTTGCTGAGATATTTGTATCATCGATAGTCACAGGTGAGGTGCCGGAAGACTGAAGGTTGGCTAACGTGGTGCCACTGTTTAAGAAGGGTGGTAAGGACAAGCCAGGGATCTATAGACAAGTGAGCCTGACATCGGTGGTGGGCAAGTTGTTCGAGGGAATCTCGAGGGACAGGATGTACATGTATTTGGAAAGGTAAGGACTGGTTAGGGATAGTCAACATGGCTTTGTGCATGGGAAATCATGTCTCACAAACTTGATTGAGTTTTTTGAAGAAGTAACAAAGAAGATTGATGAGGGCAGAGCAGTAGGTGTGATCTATATGGACTTCAGTAAGGCGATCGACAAGGTTCCCCATGGGAGACTGATTAGCAAGGTTAGACCTCATGGAATACAGGGAGAACTAGCCATTTGGATACAGAACTGGCTCAAAGGTAGAAGATAGAGGGTGGTGGTGGGTTGTTTTTCAGACTGGAGGCCTGTGACCAGTGGTGTGTCATAAGGATTGGTGCTGGGCCCACTACTTTTTGTCGTTTATATATATGATTTGGATATGAGCATAAGAGGTATAGTTGGTAAGTTTGCAGATGACACCAAAATTGGAGGTGTAGTGGACAGCGAAGAGGGTTACCTCAGATTACAATGGGATCTTGATCAGATGGGCCAGTGGGCTGAGGAGTGGCAGATGGAGTTTAATTTAGATAAATGCGAGGTACTGCATTTTGGAAAAGCAAATCTTAGTAGGACTTATACACTTAATAGTAAAGTCCTCGGTAGTGTTACTGAACAAAGAGACCTTGGAGCCCAGGTTCACAGCTCCTTGAAAGTGGATAGGATAGTGAAGAAGACATTTGGTATGCTTTCTTTTATTGGTCAGAGTATTGAGTACAGGAGTTAGGAGGTCATGTTGCGGCTGTGAAGGACATTGGTTTGGCCACTTTTGGAATATTGCGTGCAGTTCTGGTCTCCTTCCTATCAGAAGGAAGGATGTTGTGAAACTTGAAAGGGTTCAGAAAAAAACTTACAAAGATGTTGACAGGTTTGGAGGATTTGAGCAATAGGGAAAGGTTGAATAGGCTAGGGCTGTTTTCCCTGAAGCGTCGGAGACTGAGGGATGATCTTATCAAGGTATATACAATCATGAGGGGCGTGGATAGGATAAATAGACAAAGTCTTTTCCTTGGAATGGGGGAGTCCAGAACTAAAGGGCATAGGTTTAGGCTGAGAGGGGAAAGATATAAATGAGACTTAATGGGCAATACACAGAGGGTGGTACGTGTATGGAATGAGCTGCCAGAGGAAGTGGTGGAGACTTTTAAAAGTTATCTGGAAGGGTATATGAATAAGCAGGGTATGGAGGGACATGGGCCAGGTGCTGGCAGGTGGGACTGGATTGTGTTGGGATATCTGGTTGGCATGGACGAGTTGTACCAAAGGATCTGATTCTGTGCTGTACATCTCTTGACTTTATGACCAGCTCCAGTGAGTTCAGGTGGAGATTACCCCATTCGCACAGATCCCATTTTCCCCAGCCGTCCGGACTTATGCTGTTTATTGCAGAAAATAGCATCAATCCCCGGGATAATACTGTCCCCTTCTCACCATAGATTTCCTGCTAATACCCTGCTCCTTTAGAGTCAGAGTCATCCCGCATAGAAACAGGACATGTGGCCCACCATATCTATACCGGCCAACAAACATCAAACTACACTGTTGTGGTTCTGTTCGCCAATCTGGAAGTTTTTGTTGCAAACGTTTCGTCCCCTGGCTAGGCGACATCATCGTTTGCAACAAAAACTTCCAGCTCGGCGAACAGAACCACAACAACGAGCACCCGAGCTACAAATCTTCGCATCAAACTACACTATTTCCATTTACATTCATTTGATTCATAGCCTATTATACGCTATGATATAGAGGAGTCGGTGTTGTACTGGGGTGAACAATGTTAAAAATCATCTAACACCTGGTTATAGTCCAACAGGTTTATTTGGAAGCACTAGCTTTCGGAGCGCTGCTCCACCATCTTCTGAGATGCCATATTTCTATCATCCTCTGGGTGAAAAAAAAATCTGAAATGTGTTCCTGTATCATGGTCAGTTAGCTCATTTACCCTACAGGCCTGACACTCATCCAGGTGAGTTAAAGGAACCTGCTGGAAAATTACAAAAGCTGAGGCTCCTGTCCTCTGGCTCTCCTTATCCTCCTGTCCCTGAACGCTATCCAAATTTGACAACCTGTTCCAAAGTGTCGTGACTGTCTCCTGGTGTAAATAATGCAGGTAAATTTCTTGCTGTGCCATAGTTCAGCCTCCAGTTAATAAACTCTGAGCAAAATCCATTGAAATTACAAACACTTGCCACAGAAGTGTTAATTCTGGATCAAACTAGCACCCAGGAACTCCAGCTTGCTGCAAGTGTGATACATCATCTGTACTGCTCTCCTTAACATATTTTATCAATTAGTTAATTATATTATTCACTTATTTTTGTTTCTTTTATATTTTTCATTAACTTTACATCCAATTTGTATGCTATGTTTAAACTTATATGTTGCAATGACCTTAACCACTTAGTGAAGACCTTAAATGAAGATCTAGTATTTTGAATTTAAAAAATAGGCCACATGATTTTTCCTACCCAGATACAATCTAGGAAAGTACTGGTGCTTTTAGCTGCACCTTTAGATGCTAAATTTTACACTTCACGTAAACTGGGTGTTAACAATTTATTTCTCTTTAAATTCATTGTATTGTGTTCAATGGAAACAAGAATTTGGAAAAATGTGGAACTGACAAATAAAATGACATTGCCCATTATACTTTATCCATCAATGTCACAATTATGCCTCTGGTGTGATGGTGTTATATATACTGGCAGTCCTTCCTTTCACATTTAAGATGGTGGATGTGCAAAAGTGAAGTGACGATCTCTAAGAATTCCGTATTTAACTTATTGGAAATACACTGTTCTCATAGTGAGATCAGTGCTGATGAATGAAGCACGCGTTCAAATCAACTTAAAAGCAGCTTTTACGCCTGTGAGGTCAATTCATTTTCTTTTGTAAAGCAAATCTTTTTTTTAAAAACTCCATCTCCCAACTAGCCCAGGGAGACAAACCAGTTGCAGTGTTTGAACTATTACTTCAACTGAGATTAACAAGTCAATGCAAACCAGAAACTGAATCTGGGATTTTCCTGTTTGTATCATTGTACGTGATGCATTTTCTCATTCAGGTATTAGGATGCATGCAAAACTAACCCTTTAACAGTGCCAAATGTAGAGATATGCACCAACTTAGGAGCTCCAGAGAGTAATAGAAACTGCCAAAAAGTAGTTAAATTCTATATTATTGTGTGGTGTACCTACCAGGCCGACAGAATATGAGCTAGTTAATTGGACCTTGGTTTTTGTTTGTATAATAATTCCTAAGTTCCTGACTATATTTACCATACCTTTTAAAAAAAAATTCCACACTCAGGTTATTTGTTATATGTTCATGAGATCTGATGACTGGCCCACAACCCCCCACCTCAACAGTAACCCCAGTCAGATCATCAGTAAGAGAAATTCCTGTGATGTTAAGCATCTACTTGAATTCTATGAATGGCAAATGTGTTACAAATGTGCTCAGAAATGGATTTGTTTCCAAATTGAAATTTTCTTAACTGATACTATTTTATGTACATCACAAAATCAGAGAATGCTATTGGTTATTCACAATATACTAGACATCCTGAACTTACACCAAAACATAAATGTAGGGAAGAGAATCTTACAACCTCTTGAAGATGAAGGATATTTGATTAAATTGACTGCATAGTCAATAAAAATTTAATTAAGTAATTTATCTCTCCAAGATCAGTGCTGTTTTCTTTTAATAGTGTCTAGCTTTTCTCTAGCGGCAGACTTCAAACTGTTCTCTGAAATGCCATTGCTAAATGAGTTATCCTTCGCCATATATCTAACCTAAATAGCCTTAGGTGCTTCTGAAATGGAATCATAATGTCAAAAATTTCTTTGAATGTTTTGCCACACTTTACTAATATTGTATTTCTTTAATCGCTGTTCTTTATATGTTGCCTGACCTTGTTACACAGGGTAGAAAACACGTTGCATTATCAAAGCCCTTCACCCTGAGAGAGTGAATAGCCCTTTTGGAGACTTCCTGCCTTTGACAGCTGGAAGGAATTACTATAAACACTGTTTGCTGTCTTGTGGGCTCTGTGCTCCCCGATTATTGTGACTCTTCTTTATAGGGATTGCAGTGGTCAGTAATTGCTTAACATTAGGAGAATGCCTCAGTTAGAGATAATTGATTTATTTTGAGAGAGGCCACAAAAATGGGCTAATTATCAATAGATCACTTTGTCAAAACATGGCTAACTTCCTGATCCAAGAAACAGTGAACAACAAAGCCTATGTCTTTATTAAATAGTAAAAAAAAGAAGGGTTAGCAGATTAATTTGGGGAGTGTGATATGTAATGTGAAGGATAATGTCTACATCTTCACTGCAAATAAAATTCTATAAAATCATCTATGGAATCTACTTAGACAGTGTACTCAAAATAGCATGGGCACATCCTGTCAATTGTCAAAAAGAACTATCCACAAAGCACAGAAATTCAAAAGAAGCTCCTTCAAAGTGCTGAATCACTCCACAGTGAGGGAGGAAATTGTGAAGCAATTGTCCGATATTCTCCCTTGTCCCTCCCTGCATGGTCTGGTGGCTATTCAGTGTGGTACAATATAATAGGTTTAGAGATATCCATACTAGAGATGTTTCGTGGTAAAATGAAGGGAAAGAGACAAAACAGACAGGAGTTTTGAAGAAGTCATTGGACTAAAGATGATGGGTTATCTCTTAAGATTTTTTCTGGGTTAAGTTCAACTTGTCTTGCATTTTTTGGAAGGGTTTTCACAGTGACGCCTTGTGATTTCTCTCTGTACCTTATCAAACTACTGCATTAACTACTACCCCACCCCAATGGTGTCCCTCAACGCACACCATTTCAGAACAATTATCCACTAAACAGCTATCTGCCAGGAAACTATGCCATCGTCGAAAGGTCACTGTGCACTTGGACAAGTTTTGGCAATCTGTTGCCCCTAACTGGTAACATAATGGCATAGCAGCCACGGAGCTATAGCATTTAGCTAGCATGGCTGACCACCCTGTCCCCTCACACCTATGACCTTATTCTCTCAGACTAGTCATAATTTAAACACCACATCACACATTTTACCTGTCCATAGCTGCATCACATTTAAACACCCTCTATAGCAGTGCTCCTATGTCCCCAATGCCCATTGTAGACTTGCAGTGTATCATTGTCCGATTGGGGTGGGGTGGGGGTGATCATACACGGAAACACTTACACAAATCCAAATATAAGCTTTTGTTTCCAGAAAGCAAACAGAAACACAACAAAAAATGTTGCAGGTTAAAGTTTGCTGCCTCAGTATAATCATCGTCATCTTTTTAGGTAGCTACCCACAGCAACCAATGTGCCATCTGTGGCAGGCCCTCTGACTCTCAGTTGAAATTACCCAAAATGGGAATAGAAGGATGAAAAAGTGTCTGAGCTCTCAGAACAGTTATCAGTGATAAATTCTGCCAATGAGAATTGTGCACACTTCACTGCACAATGAGACATGCTGCACTGTGGTAATGAGAGACATATCTCCAACAGACATCAACATTCAGGCTCAGTCCATGCAGCAACATGGGGAGCTGAAATAACTCGACATAGGCCAGGATCCCATTGCCAAGTCACCCTTTATTTACATGTGGAAGGTCCTTGGCATTGGTCCAGTTCAGTCAGAGCCAGCTTTGAGTATCAGGATGTCTGATACTCCTGTTTTTTTGTCTTCTTTTTTCGACAAACAGTGCCCTTATCTCCTGTTTATATCTGTCAGCCAGGTCTCCCTGATTGGACCAGTTTAACAACCCAAATCAGGGATTTCATATTCTATGAGGTGCACCTGGCTGATCTCATTACAATCACTACAGGAAAGTGACATTTTGTCTGAGTGACCACTCAGTGTCGTTGCGAAGGGAGTGCCTGCAGTGCTCCTTTCTTATCCTGGACCCACGTTAAATGCTCAATGTCTTGCTGCATTCAGTGCAGGTCATCATTACACTTAAATGCCCGATAATAGCAAACCTTTTACACTGCAGCCTTGAACGCTGAATGAATAATGGTACGCTTCAGCCAGTAGTGGCCCTTTATAACATTGTTATTGTTAACTTCAACATTACTGAGATTCCCAAGTTGAATTTACAAACAACAATGGCATCTAGCAAATCACTTTTGACCATCATCTAATCCCTAAGCGCCATCACATTGCATGCATAACAATTGGACAAATTAATTGATTGCAAATTAAATAACTGGATTTCATAAATGGCTATTTTATGTATCTTTTGCTACAATGCCCTAACATCCAACACAAGTGGATCCTGCACTTTCACCATTGACAGGATATCTCATGAAAACCTATAAGACTCTAACAGGACTAGACAGGGTAAACATTGGAAGGATGTTCCCAATGACCAGGAAGTCCAAAACCAGGTTACCCAGTCTAAGGATATAGAGTAGGCCATTTAGGACTGAGGTGAGAAGTTTCTTCCTCCAGAAAGTGGGGACCCTGTGGAATTCTCTGTCACTGGAAACAGTTGAGGGCAAACATTGAATGTTTTTGGAAGGTTCATAGGTCATAGAATCCATAAAGTGTTGAAACAGGCTGTTAGGCCCAACAAGTCCACACTGACCCTCTAAAGAGTATCCCACCCAGACCCACTCCCCCATCCTATTATTATACATTTCCCTTAACTAATGCACCTAGCCTACACATCCTTGAACTGTGGGCAAGTTAGCATGGCCAATTCAGCTAACCTGCACATCTTTGGACTGTGGGAGGAAACCCACACAGATGTGGGGAGAATGTGCAAACTCCACAGAGACAGTCGCCTGAGGCTGAAATTGAACCCTGGTCCCTGGTGCTGTGAGGCAGTAATGCTAACCACTGACCCACTGTGCCATTCTTAAGGCTAAAGGGATCAAAGCATGAGAAAGGGGAGAGAGTGGGAACAGGCACTGAGTTGGATGATCATCCCTGAACATATTGAATGGCAGATCAAGCCCAAAGAACCATATGGCCTACTGTGCCCAAAGCCTTCTGTAATGTACAAGGCACAAGTCAGGAATGTGATGGAATACTCCCCAGTCACCTGGATGAGTGAAGCTCCAACAACACTCAAAAAGCTCAACATCATCCAGGACAAAGCAAACCACTTGATTAGCATTGAATCCACGAGCATTCATTCTCTCCACAACAACACTCAGTAGCAGCACTGTGTACAATCTGCAAGACACACTGCAGAAATTCACACAGGCTCTTTAGAAAGCACCCTCTAAACTCGTGACAACTTTCATCTCGAAAGACAAGGACAGCACACACATGGGAACACCAATACTTGCAAGTTCCTCCCCAACCACCACGGACTCAACCTGGAATTATATTACAATTCCTTCAGTGTGATTGGATTATAATCTTACAGTTCTCTCCTTCACAGCATTGTGGATGTACCTATGCCAAAGGGGCTGCAGTAATTTAAGAAGGCAGCTTATCACCACCTTCTCATGGGCAACTAAGCGTGGGCAATAAATACTGAATCAGCCTACAATGCCCACATCCCATGAATGAAGTAAAGCAGTGCTTATCTAAATTTCGCTTGCGATGCATCTCAACTGTACCATGCAGAAATAAACTCTTATCATTCTTACCATTCTCTGGACAAAGGCATTTTTCCTGAATTCCTTTGATTTATTGCTGACTGTCTTACATTCATGGTTACGGCAAGATCTGTGGCAGAATCGGAAGAGCAATTGGTGGGGCCAATTACAACATTGGGAGCATCTTGCTCCATCTTCAATGCCTTTCATAAGTAGCATGGTGAGTTTCTCACTCAGTACCAGTTAAGGAGGATTATTATATCCCATTAATAGTCCAACTTGCCTCATTAATATTTAGCTTTCTATCTTGCCAAACAAGTTAGATGTCAAGAAAACTCAAAATGGAAACCAGGGCAGGGACCTGGAGAATTTGACTCACTGCTTGCTCAAAAGGACCTTTTGGGCAGAAGGTACATATAGAATCATAAAATCATAGTAGTTCAACAGTGCAGAAAGAGGCCATACAGCCCATTGAGTGTGCACCGACCCTCCGAACAGCATCACATCCAGATGCAGACCCCACTCTATCCCTATAACCCCATATTTACCATGGCTAACCTACATTGCTAGCACATCCCTGGATACTACAAACAATTTACCATGGCCACTTTTACATCGTTGGATTGTGGGAGGAACCTGCAGCATCCAGAAGAAACCCACGCAGACACGAGGAGAACATACAAACTCTACACAGACAGCCGCCCAAGGTTGGAATTGAACTCTGGTGCTGTGAGGCAGCTGTGCCAGCCATTGATTACCACTGTAATATGTCAGGGCATCTCTATGGGCACCAGCCATACACATCCCACATCCATGGGCAGTGGCATCTGAAATGTGCCAACCTCTGAGAAATCTTATGGCACATCTCTGATCCAAGTATAGGGCATTTCTCCACTTTATTCATATACCATAAACTGTCTTTGTAATGGTGCACTAAAGATATTGTGCTCAGGGTCATGTCCATGGTCTAGACAGGGCTCACCAACTCTCAACCTAACTGGATGCTCACAACAACTCTGCCTCACATTGACTTGCTTTTTTGCACTTTCTCTCCTCAGGCAGTGAGCGATCCTAGGCTGATATTACTTGTTGTTTAGTGCAGACACAAGGGAAGGAAACTTATCATGGTTGTCAGCAGGTCTCAGTCAATTTCCAGCAGGATAAATTTCACTGCAGGATTAGTGGTGGGGAGGCGAAATAGGTAACAATGAGTGAGGGGAGATGCTGCAAGCATAAGTGAAAGAGACAGACAGAACATGAGCCTTGGTGGGTACAGAAGAGCAGTGATAGAATGAGTGTGAGGTGTTGGAGAGAAGATGGTGATACTACACTTACGGAGTGGAGAAGGAGATTGATCTTCTTTGTACAGTGCTGTGCCTTCCTCCAGATGGCTGAGACTCCTTGAAACCAGATAGTAACTTGGGGCAAGTTGGCATGGTCTGGTGTCATGGCCTCCACTGCTGGTACAGTGGGTAGAGGAGGTCCCAGGTTTGTATGCCCTCGTCCAGCAGGATGTGAGGACCCTGCCTGCAAAGCAGGGCACCAATTTCCCCCTGTCTGCCTTGTCTAGGCAAATGTCAGGAGTTTTTAGGGCCACTCCAGACTGATAGTGCTTGCCCAATGGCTGTTAAAGATGGTACAGGCACAATGAGTGCCCATGAATTCTGCTGAGTGGAGAGTTGTTAGATAGTAAGATGGGACTGGAATTGGATGTGAGGGACATCTTAAGGGGGTGGTAGGTTGTTAGTAGGTAAGTTTGGAGTAACAAGAAAATATGCTAAACATCACAATGGTAATGCCTCCAGAAATCGAATACAACTCAGACTTAGCTAAAACAATGTAAGATTGAGCCATTTGTGTCTAACATGGAGCCCTGTATTCTAAACATGGGCTAAACATGACTATCTAAATTTAAAATGAGTTTTCTCCTCTCGAATTCTATTGCTTTCAAAATTAACCCTTGTGTTTTGTTTGCAATTGTCAATCTTCTTTCAGATTTACCATTGTGAACACTTCATATAGTATTTAAGATTTTAAAAAAGCTACCATAATGCAGGTACCTTTAAACTGACAGTTCACTCATTTGAGTGATGTTTCGGCTACTTTTGGGTCGTGATCTATTCTGGCTTCAATACTGGGATTGGATCTCAATACACAATTTCATGCAAGTGTAGTGGATGCACTGTGCCCATTTTGTTATTGACTCCAGGTTAGAAGAAAATTATTCCTTTGTTGTGATGTGAGATTACGTGGAACCAATCTGTAGGGCTTCAGATAACTTGTCCTTTCTTACTGTTTCCTGTAAATAGTTGCATTCAATAAAGCTGTTTGTTGTTTACTCACAAAAATATATATCTCACGTTCCCAAACCTTGCAGCTTGGTTTCACCCCATCAAGCATTTATGAACAATGACCATACCGCCCAAAAGGATGCTTAAAAGATACCTTCCCTAAAATTGAACTTGGCCATTTTTCAAGTATCCTTGGTCTTCACCTCATATACACTGCTCACATATGTAAACAGGCAACGTAATGTCTGTTTTAAGGCCCTTCCTAGAAGTTGGATTTCACAGGTACTATGAATATATACCATTTGAATCAAATGATAAAATGAAAAATAAACAATTGAACCATCAATGCCATCATACATTTTAATTCCAATGTCTCAGTTTAACAATGCCAATGGTATAAACAATATCTTCACAGCTAAAGAAAAATTCTGGGTCAAATTTAATGTTTAACCTCCTGGCTGCATGGGTGGATGTGGGTGTAATGTCCACTGTTGCCCAGTCTCGTGGCCCCTCAGAAATGTAGTGTACATTGGAATGTTAATTAGCTTGAGACATGATTTCCTTCCCCAGTGAGGAGACGGAGTCCTGCCTCTTTGGCCTTGGCTGTCCCACAAGGAATAGTGTTTCAAAAGAATCAGACCTCATCATTCAGGGTATTGCAAAACCAAAAAAAAATCTTTTCGAGTCATGTTTTGGTCAAAACCACAGCAGATAATGTATTGATTAATTCATGTGAACCAAGTATAAATATCTACTCCATGTCTATAATCGAAATAAGGAAATATTTCACTGGCATTCATAATTTTCTGTTGCATCAGTATTCTTGTTTTTAAAGTTAAGCATTTTTGTTAAATCCGAGGCTGATGTTTTCATTTACAACATCCAAGCTGCTCTCACTTTGTACTTGTTTGCTATGCACAATGACTGAGCAGATAATATGGCAAGATTGGCTCCAGGATACCAGAGCATTTCAGATATCAGTAGACATAGAGACGTTTCAATTTGTCAGTTTTCATCAGTTATTTTAGGATGTGCAAATGCTTTTTTGGCATGAGCTGCTTCAGCAGCAAAGACATTCAAGCATCCCAGCTTATAAAAAAAGGATAAAAGCCTTATGAGCATATGCAGAGAGAGCATTGAGGTCATTGCATCTCTGTGGTGACATAGAAAGATTCAAAGTCTACTCTTGGCTTCCTGTTTGATGAACTGTGGTTGATAAGATTTCATATAAAAGCTAAATTGGTGGTCCAGTTTGTTTATATCAAATGAAGGCACAGAAAGAGCAGTGAGTCAAAATTAAATCCTGAATGTAGTTATAACTAAATGCAACACAATGTTTGGTTTCATGTTGTTAGTTTTATGGTTCAAGTCATGTGTTTTATTTAGAAAATACAGATCAATAGCATAGAAAAGAAGTTGAACTCTCTTGTGGATGGGATGGCAACAGGATCATCTGGGTCATTTCAGCAAACAAAACCCTCATATCTAACATGATTGCAGGAAACCTGCACAGTACCAGCATTGCCTGTGACACATCAAGGACAGCAGAGCAGAATAATTGCTTTAAAAGACAACACTCATTTTGTTCAATTGCCTTTAAAGAATATACAGGCTCAGTAAATAAATTTAGTCCAAAGTCAAAGCAAGTACTTATGTTAGAGTCATCTCAAATTTTAAAAGGGATCTTAACTGCAGCAAAACAAAGCACCTTTAGTGCAAGTGATTTAATCTAGTCTCAGTAGGATTTTTTTTCACACTACTGTTTCTGTCACATTATTAACCTTCTGGTAGCTGTCAGATAGCAGATTAAATAGACATTTTTTAAAGCTCATAGTTTCCAGATGTCTAATGAAATTTGTCACGAGAGCTAAACTCGCCAATCTTCTGGTAAATTTGAATCTTGATGTGTAAATTAACACCATATTTCACACCAAAATCTGAAAGTTCTCTGTTCACAATAAAGGCAACATAGAGTAACTCCTTGGAGCATTATTCCAGAATTTTACAGTTAGTAGCCTTTACCGTTCAGTTCATTAGCAATCAGATAAATATTGGACTTTCTATTATACTAATAATTTTAAAGTATGTTAATTTGACAAAACAGTGACAAAACTGAATGGAGGCAATTGATGTGAAAAGTCATATTCAGAACAACTGAAAGGTTTATTTAATTTGATTATATTTATAATATACATGCAGAAATGTCGAAACTATAGAATTCAAAATTTATCTTCTCGTCAGCCATGACATGCAACTGTTTCAAAAACATTATTGCGGTTCTTTGGTTAAATTTTGAGTAATGAAATTTGGACTGAGCTATGTACTCCTTTGATTAATAAAGTGATGATGGGAGAATTTGAACTTGCCAGGGCGGATGGTTGTTGGGTACATATGGGAGGTTTAAGAAGGAAAAAGTGCTGGTCTGGTGAGAAATTGGCAGGAACCTCCTGGCTTGGATTTAACTTTTGTACATCTGTTAGCATGTGGGAAACCCTGCGACACAGGTGTCCCGGTGATTAACAAATTGTAAAAATCAATTGACTGCACCTTTCACAGGAATTTGAACTTCTACTGGGTTTCTTTGACTGTCTGAAATTTTGTAAGTAATACACAGAATGGTAAGATGAGAAGACAGAATTTAAACCTGATAAGGGTGAGTTACTTAGAATCCTGGCAGTGTGGAAACAGACCATTTGGCCCAGCAAGTCCATACGACCCTCTGAAGAGTAACCCACCCAGACCCACTTCCTTATTTCTGTACAATTCCCCTGACTAATGCACCTAACACTACAGGTAATTTAGCATGTCCATTCCACCTAAACTGCACATCTTTGGATTGCGGGAGGCAACCGGAGGAAACCCGCCAGACATGGGGAAAATGTGCAAACTTCACACAGACAGTTGCCCGAGGCAGGAATTGAACCCGAGTCCCTGGCACTGTGAGGCTGCAGGGCTAACCACTGAGCCACTGTGCCACCTGATTTAATGCACTTTAGAGCAAGTAACTAGATAAGGGACAACTCGATGAATGATAGGACACTATAAAATGCAGAGAAATACAGCGATCTTGGGATGCTTGTACTAATTCCTGAAGGCAGCAGAACAATTTAACAGGGTAGCTAAGGTGGCATTTGGGACACTTGACTTTATCAGTCATGGCAAAGGTTATAAGAGCAGGGAGGTTATATTGGAGCTGTACAAAACATTGGTTCGGTGATAGTTGGAGTACTTTGTGTAGTTATGGTCACTACACGTTTGGAAGGACATAATTGCATTGAAGGGTTTGCAGAGGAGATTCATCAGGAGGTTACCTCTATTGAAGTAGTTTATCTATGAAAAGAAGCTAGTTTAGCTAAGGTCTTTTCTTTAGCCCAGTGAAGGCCAATAGGGGACCTTATTGAGCTATATAAAATTATGTCAGGCATGATCAAAGTGGATAGAAAGCAGTTGTTCCCCTTAGTTGAATGAACAATAATATATGGGCATAATTGTCAGGTGAAATTCAGGTTTTCTTAGTCCAGAATTGATAGGCTGAAAGGTCCCTTCTGTAATTCTAAGTTGAACAAGGCAAGAGGGCAGCAGAGAATGAAAGGTTGAGCAATGGACAAATTAGAATGCATTTAAATTCTGAGTTTTGACAGCTACGGTTTTCCAAGGTAAAGGGTCTTTTCTCACAGGATTTGTTTTGCGAGCTTTCACTGCAGTGGAGATGACATCCTATAGTTGAGATGTTTGGCTTTTGACTGGCATTTCCCAATTGCCAGCCTTCATTTATCCTACATGGTTAAATGGAAGTTTATTAAGCTCTCCCTTGAACCTCTGATAAGGACCAAGAGGATCAGTGTTTGCAGCACTACTAGAAACTGAAATATTGGTGGATAATTAACTGAATGGACAAGGACGCTCCCCAACAACGCAATCCTTAATGGTAGCAAGATCTCAGTGCAAAAGTATAGGAGTTGGGAGGTCATGTTGCAGCTTTACAGGACATTGGTTAGGCCACCTTTGGAAAATTGCATGGAATTCTGGTCTTCCTCCTATCGGAAGGATATCGTGAAACTTGAAAGGGTTCAGAAAAGGATGTTGCCAGGGTTTGTCCTATAGGGAGAGGCGAAATAGACTGGGGCTGTTTTCCCTCATGGGCCAGAGGCTGAGAGGTGACCTTATAGAGGTTTATAAAATCATGAGGTGCATGGATAGGGTAAATAGACAGAGTATTTTCGCTGGGGTTCGGGAGTCCAGAACTAGTGACATAGGCTTAGGGTGAGAGAGCGAAAATTTAAAAGGGACTTAAATGGCAGCTTTTTCATGCAGAGGGTGGTGCGGGTACAGAATGAGCTGCCAGAGAAAGTGTTAGAGACTGGTACAATTACAACATTTAAAAGCGTCCTGGATAGGTATATGAATAGGGAGGGTTTAGAGAGATATAGGCCAAGTGCTGGCAAAAGGGACTAGATTAGGTTAGGATATCCAGTCAGCATGGAGAGTTGGACCGAACAGTCTGTTTCCATTCTGTACATCTCTGTGACTCTATGACAAGGCTGAAGCACTTACAATCATTTCCAGTTGGAAGTGCCAAGGAGATTATCAATCTTGACCTCCCTCTGAATCCCCCAACCGTTAGAAGTATCAATCTTCATTCAATTGGATTTGTAACATGTGATATCAAGAAACAGAATCATACATTTTATGCAGAAAGGCCTTTGGCCCCTACAACATCTCAGACGGACTATTGAAGATTTATGTTCCAGAGCTAGCCACATCCTTAGTGCAGCTGCAATATCAACATCTACCCAACGTGATAAATTCCCCACATACGTGTTCTGTGCAGAACAAACAGGACAAATTCCAATCAGGCCAGCTACCACTCTATTGGATTACTCTCAATCATCAGAGTACAGGAGTTGGGAGGTCATGTTGCAGCTGTATAGGACATTGGTTAGGCCACTGTTGGAATATTGCGTGCAATTCTGGTCTCCTTCCTATCAGAAAGATGTTGTGAAACTTGAAAGGGACAACTTTTTCATGCAGAAGGTGGTACGTGTATGGAATGAGCTGCCAGAGGATGTGTGGAGGCTGGTACAAGTGCAACAGTTAAGAGGCATTTGGATGGGTATATGAATAGGAAGGGTTTGGAGGGATATGGGCCGGCTGCTGGCAGGTGGGACTAGATTGGGTTGGGATATCTGGTTGGCATGGACAGGTTGGACCAAAGAGTGTGTTTCCATGCTGTACATCTCTATGACTCTATGACTAAGTGATGGTGTGTCATCAATACTGTTATCAAAAGATACTTATACTGAAATAGCTTTTTCACTGATGTTCAGTTTGGGCTTTATCAGGGCCACTCAGGTCCTGACCTCTATAGCTTTAGTGCAAAATGGACAAAGAGAGAAGGTGGACTAGTGGGAATCAAGGAGCCCAAGGAAAATTAAAGTTAATTAAAATCTTGGGTGATCCCTTCACTTTCCATGACTAATTGGAGTCATACCTAACACAAAAATGATTGTGGTTGTTATAGGGCAATCATCTCACGATCAGTATGTCACTGCAGCAGTTCCTCATGATAGTATTCCAAGCTCTTCATCAATGAACTTCCCTCCTTCAGAAGGTCAGAAATGGGAATGTTCAATGATGACAGTTAATCTTATACAATGAATGATGAACAATTTCCAATAATACCCTATATCAACAGTACTACTCAATGAGCTATTTAGAGGGAGCTTCATATAACGTGCTTACATCAGTCATTATATTGCTCCTGCATCACTACGAGTAACAATCAACTAACCTGCTTCACTTGACAGAATTGAAGGCACTCACCTTATGCAGAAATTTTTATTTCATTAGTAAACATAGGAGAAGTGTTTTCAAAGTTTCGCCTTGCAGGATATTATTTACTGTTAGGACACTGTGAAACTATATCAATGCTATGTTCTTGCTTTTCCATTTCCAACATTCTTCCTTTACATGGTCTTTTAATGATAAGTTTAACATATCAGCCCCCTTAAATAAAGCTTGACTTCCGGACTTTAAATTCAGGCACCAAGCAAATATTATTTGCCAAATTAAATATACACAGTGCTGGCTCTGGCCAACACTTGGCATCTCCCTACACATAAAGGCATTGAATATTTTGTATTTCAATTTTATTTCAAGTTTTTACATTTCTCTTTTTCTTTCTAACCTTTTTCCTTTTGAATAAAAACTTATTTTAATTTTCTCTGTCTCTTTCAAATTTCATTTCTTTTCTAACCCAATTTTTAACTTGACCTGGACATTATACAGAATCATTACTCTTCAAATGCTGAGTCATGGCTTCAACAAGCTCTGCTTTCCTGACTTCTGATTTCAGGTTGACTTTTATTTGTCTTTCCTTTAAGTGTCTTGGAAAGGTTGCATGCTCGATTGAAAAGTCTGAGCATAATAGGTAGCCATTCTGATTTCCACTAAATACTGCAAAGTAAATGTGGAAACTTGTTTGGTTAAATTCCATGTACCTGTTTGTCCATCTCTGCTATTTGAGATCCCGGTCAAGCCTGAATTTATTACTCCCCACAAAGACTGATACCTTTTTTAAAAAGAAAGAAATCCCCATGATGCTCGTAAAAAGAGAACTTTTGAACAAGAATTCGTTTTTAAAATCTTTAACTGTAACTGCCCAACTATGAATATAATTTAAGCATTAATTAACTCTAAAGGATATTTCAAATAAAAGGGCCAATTTTGCTTAAAATAGTTGACACAACAAAGTTACACCTCATGTAGTTAGAAGCATTCACATTATTATTCCCACAAATGTAAGACCATGTTCAAGCTCCGGTACCAGCTTGCATTCCTGAACCAGTTGCACCATGGGTGGAGAAATCCCAATTCTATTTGCCTGATCTTTAGAATTGATCACTTGCACCTCCTAGTTTTGGTCAAGAAGGGCAGGTTAGATTGGGTGTTGGGCCAGTCACCTGAGGAAGGCTGCAGAAGGCTGGCATTTCCTAAGATCAGCAGAGCAGCAACCCTGCCTAGAGACTCTGGCACTGTTCAAAGCTCCCTCATGCTCTCATGTTCTGAATCCCTTCACTTTCCATGACAATCCATGCAACGTATGCTCATCCACCCATTCCTGATGGCCTCTCAGGTCCATACCAACCAATTCATCTCCCATGGCCCAACAGGTCCTGTATGCCCTCAACATCCCTGTTGTCCTTTGTACTCTCTATGCCAACTCTGTGCCAGCTCATAACTTTCACCCACAACTCTGCTCTTCCCTCTCTGTGCCAACTCACCAATAATGCAGCATGAGCACGACTCAGGGGCATAATGTTATCATTGAGGAGAAAGTGAGGTCTGCAGATGCTGGAGATCAGAGCTGGAAATGTGTTGCTGGAAAAGCGCAGCAGGTCAGGCTGCCATAATGTTATCAGTCTATCAGTGATGTCAATATTTAAAGAGACATGCTCCCATTGATGGAAAAACTTTGATATATTGAAATTATTTTCACAAATAGGAGGAGGGTGATCCTGCATCTGAGCAGGACACACTCAACATATCTGGGCTCTCTAGCCCACACCACTGTGGGGTCCCCATTGGGACTCACCCAAAGCTTGAAGACCAATAGGCTCCACCTAAGCTACAGACCCTGGGAGTGCACCCATATGTAGTGGGAGGGAAATGAAAAACAAAATCTTCTGAGTGCTCATAGTTGGCCTGGGTGAAACTTTATTGTAAGTGCATCATCATATTTTGAATGACAACATTCTGGCAATAATACTGAAGGTGTGTGCTCCACAACTTTGAGCTCTCCTAGTCAAACTGTGTACAGTTTATAACACTGGCGTCAACCCAACATTGTGGAAAATTGCACAGCTGTGCCATGATTACAAAAATAGGACAAATATAATCCAGCCAATTACCAAAACCATTACTCTACTTTTGATCATCAGAAAAGTGATGGAAAGAGTAATCAACAGTACTATCAATTGCACAGAGGGAGGAGAAATCCCAGCTCTATATGCCCAACCTTTAGAATTGGTCACCTGTACCTCCCTTTGGTTGAGAGGGGCAGTTTGGATTGTTTAGCAATAATCTGTGCACTGATGCTCAATTTAGGCTCCACCATGACTGCTCAGCTCCTGACCTCTTATTGCTTTCAGTCAAATGTGGATAAGGGAGTTGAATTGCAGGGATAGGTGACATTGACTGCTCTTTACATGATCCAGTGTGGCATTAAGGAACCCTAGCAAAACAGGAGTAAATGAGAACCAGGTGGTAATCCCTCTGTTAACTGGGGTCATATTTATCACAAATGAAGATGGTTGAGATTATTGGAGCTCAGTCATCTCAGCTCCTGGAGTCTATGCAGAGTTCCTCAGGGTTGTACTATGAAGGTGTGAGTGTACTGTACCTTTAAGAGAGTAAAAGCTAGCAGTGACAGCACCAAGAGTTCTCAATAAGACACAATGTAACATGTGCTCCAGCAACTAGAGTAGCTGGTTGTCTGGAAATGACAAAACAGATTTGAACTAGGCCAATCAGTTTAAATTATACCCTGAAAAATATCAAATTCCAATCAAGTTTAAATTGAGTATATTGACAATCTTACAAGCCAATGACACAATCTGATGCTTTGGAGTATAATACTGGGGAAATTGAACAGTTGGGAGGAGAACTGCCACCAGACCAACAGATGGAGACTGCTAGTCAGAACTCCCTGAGAGGTACCTGTCCAGAGAAGAAGTTCGCACAGAGAAAAACCTCAACACTGACCTGGACAGCCAATCTACTGATGAAGATAAAGAGAAGATTCAACTGCTAGCTGGTTTCAAAATTTGAATTTTTCTGTAAATCTTAATTGGGAGTTTTATCAGACTATTATTATAGAAGGGAAAGTAAAAGGTAGGTGAGAGGAAGGAATTGTAAATTGTTGTTAGTTAATTATTCTCTGTTATACTTTAAGAAATAAAGTTGTTTATTTTTAATTTAAATAGTTCTTGGCCACGCAAATTTTTAACAGATTACTGCACGGGATAAATCTTTTCTGTGTTGCTAGTTTTAAATTAAGCAGGAGAGTCTACTCCATGTCGTAACAGTAGTGTTCAAGGTCCAACCAGCTTCAGCTGCTTCATTAATGACATTTCCTGCGTTCATAAGGATAGAAGTAGGGATGTTCGCTTATGATTGTACAATGTTCAGTACATTTGTACCTCCTCAGATACTGAAGCAGTCCATGTCCAAATGCAACAAGACCTGCATAATATCCAGGTATACGCTGTCAAATGGCAAATAATATTTATGTCACACAAATATCAGGCAATGACCATCTCTAAGAGAGAGAATCTAACCATCACCCCTTGACTTTCATTGATATCAACAGCATTGAAATCCCCACTATCAACAACCATTGACCAGAAACTAAGCTGGTCTAGCTATGTAAGCAATGTGGCTACAAGAACAGGTTAGAGGCCACTTTAGTCAGAAGTCACTACAGTAACTCACCCCCGACTCCTCAAAGCTTGTTTGTAATCAACAAGGTGTAGTTCCAGCAATACTTAAACTTGACACTATCCAAAACATAGCAGCCTGTGTTGATTGGCACCACAGCCACAAACATCCACTGTCTCCATAACCAATACTCAGTTACAGCAGTGTGCCCAAGCAACAAATGCAGAAATTCTCCAATGTTCCTTCAACAGCACATTTCATACCTTATGACCACTGCCATCTAGAGGATAAGGATCCCAGCTATGAGGGAACACTGCCACCTGCAAGTTCCCCCTCTAAGCCACTCAGCATCTTGACCTGGAAATATATTGCCATTCCTCCAGTGTTATTGGATCAAAATTCCAGGACTCCCTCCCTAACCTGAACCAAATGGACTGTAATGGTTCAAGAAGGCAGCACCCCAGAACTTTCTAAAAGTCAACTGGGGTTGCCAATAAATAAATAAGTCCCACATCCCAGGACTGTTTAAAAGAAAAACAGATTATACTCTCTTCTTGATTTTCCTTCTCATTGAAGTTGAAGCTTAAAATTGGTCCATATATTTAACTCAGTAAACATTCAACTAATAAAACTATTAGTTCTTCATTACAAAGTTTGAAAAAGCTCGTATTTTGATTTCTCTTTGAAGCATACTTATCTCTAGAGTGTAAGTACCAAACAATAGCCTGTCCATGATTCTTAAAATTAAGATTATGATTGCTTGTTGTTCTCTTATTATGTTACACTTGAGTCCAGTTTAGTCCTCACCCAAGCATACTTTCCAATGACCATCAATCATTCTTGTTTGTGCAATTTAATAATGTTTTAAATATTATTAAGTTTATAAATGCTTCTTGATGAGAAACAGACATGTGTTCTGAAAGTGGGAACCCCGACTGATTTTTCCTCTCATTAATCACAGTGCTGTGCTCGGTCTTAGCACCCCTGCTGAGATCAGTTACCTTCGCGTAGTCCAAGGATGAGGCCTAGGCCTCCTGGTCTGTATGATTCAGTATCAGTATCACACAAAATGGAACCAGGGCAGTAGTCATACTTCTTTCAAACAGGCGAACTTGAATGTTATGTGTTGCTAGCACTGTAGATACCTCATAGATATTTCGCCTGACTTAAATAAGTGTCTGTGCGGATGTGTCTGTGCTATAGTAAGTCATTCTTGACATTCGACCAATAACATATTTAACACATAAAGTTCATTGGTTCCAATATACCACAAATTATTCTTAATTCTGAAAATGTAATGCTGACTGCAGGTGAGAGAATATTCAGGAAAGCCATGTGCCATAATTAGTATAATTAGGATTGGCCACCATCTTGGTGACCAAGATCCTTCTCACATTGGAGCTCTCCTTCACACTATGATTATGTATGGCAGAGCAGTAAAGTCAACTTCTGACTAAAGTGTGCAAGAATTATTAATTTTTACAGTAACTTCTGGAATTCATTGCTCGTGGTGCAATATGGTCTCTATAATATTAAGTTATAACAATTTACAAGCAATTTAATCCCCTTCAAAAGCTGTTACTGATTTACTTTAAACACATGGTCAGCAGATCTGTTTCATGAAATTTGTAAACAAGCATTGCTATACAACCATCCTGGAATAAGAAATCATCTAATTCAGTTTATTTTTTAACAAATTCAGTTGCATAGTAAATAAAATACCAGCTTCAACATTTTCAGCAGTTTGAATGCAGACTACAGGGAGTCTCCGATTATGAATCCTCATACTTATGAACACGGTTCCATACAGGGTGTAATTTTAAATATCCAGCATATAAATATTTCCTGTACTTACAAACAGCTACTTTGTCTTGCTTTGCATTTCGAATTGTGTACCAATCAACTCGTAAACAGACTCAGTTCACAACCTGGGAGCCTACCTGTAAATATGTTATGCAATATGCCAAAAGAAAGTTATTTGATTTTATTTAAGGGGAAGTTTATTACACTGTAAATTGTACATTCTTGCCATCTTCATATAATGAAGTACATTCCTAACTTGGTGCATTAATGGTCTATCACAATTCTTAAAACTAATGTAAATATATATAGAAATGTTTGTGGTTGTTTCCACACAGAATATCAGATATTCCAGTCATTGAATGCACTTCCCTCTACTCAAGCATGCAATAGCCCCAGTTTTCATTCCTGGGTGTGGTATACACTCCAGGAGCCCGACACTTTTAAGAGTCTACCTATTTCTGATTTTCAGTTTTAGTGGGAGGGATGTATTGGGAGTCAGGCCATGTGACTTGTGAAGTGTTTAAGAGGTTGCTTCTTTCCATGGCAGAATCCCTATGATGCTGCCAGTTCCCAAACAGGCTTGGATGGAAAACCTGCTTCAGGGGCTCCAACACTGTGCTTAAAATTTGATAATAAAGATTAAAGCAGAAAACATTTCTCTTGCTCTCAGGAACAAGACAGTCCTCACTTTCGGTGCCACATCAATGTCAACCTCATCTGACGAAGGTTCTGAGCAAGGGTCACTGGACCCTAAACTTAATTCTGCTTTCCATCCACAGGTGCTGCTGGGCCTGCTGAGTTGTTCCAACAATTTCTATTTTTGTTTCTGATTTCCAGCATCTGCAATTCTTAAGTTAACATTGAACAAAAAAAACAATGTTCCTGAAACAATCTCCCATGCTCTCTCATACCTCTTGTGTCAACCTAAGCTCATCTACCAATAGTGTCATGCCTATCTACCCATATCCCATGTCTTCTCATATCCCATTTGCAAATCTACCCATCTTCCATGGCACCTCTTAGCCAATATGCTCCCAATTATCCCCATGGCTCTTTATATCTAGTACCAACACAGTACCAACTCAGCCCCATACACCACACTTTCCCTTTCCCTATCCCTGACAACTCACCAGATATCCAGCATGAACATCATTCAAGAGACATCCTGACAGAAAATAAAGTTACCAGTCTATTGAAGATATAATAATTGAATAAAACTCTATTGATTTTTTTTAGAAAAAAAAGAGATTCTTCACTTTATCCTGATGAAAACAAAGTGCCACTTAAACGTTAACTATCTTACTGAAATAAACAGCTCATGTAAGTGCTTGATCATGTATGCCAACAAACATTTCCATTCAATAAGCAATTGGAGTAGGTCATCAATAGGCACCCAATTGTGAACATTATAGTTTGGGAAGTTGGTCATACCATACAAATCTATGATGATTTTATGTGAACAGGCATTCTCAAAAAACTAGCACTGCTGTTGTTTTTTGTAAATTCCACATTCTTTACGACAGTTTCTTAACAGCTTTGCCAGTCCCAGTTAGTTCATGCACCTTTACACACAAACAGGCCATCTTGCAACCTATAGGCTCTCTTACCTTATCTTAATAAATCCCAGCTCCAGATCCAAAAGGATATCTTACCTTTCCAAAAGGGAACAAATCTAAAACATTCCTTCAGTCCTAACCCTTCAAACCTTACTCATTTTCGCAGATTTGTCACTCTTTTTGTCTCACCCTTGCAACATAATAGCATCCACCCATCTCCCATGGCCCCTCATATCACCATGCCAGCTTATTGACTCATTCCACACACTACTCATTTCCTCTTTGCCCACCATACCAAACAATTGAGTATCCACAAGAACCCATCCACTAATGTACGCTGGCTCTCAATGAAATGCACGAGGAACAGATCTGTTCTTTTCTAGTCTAATCTCCACACTCCAACTTTCCAAACACCGGGGACTCCAAAATCCAATTTCAACATGCAGCTGCCTCTGGGAACTGCATATGTGCAAATTACAAACTATCCCCTTGAAAATGAGAAATGCCAAGTTTGGTGGAATTGAGTTTCCTAACTTCTTCAGGCAATTTGAGTGTAACAGATATGTTTTCCTGCATAATGAACATTGGGGTTGATGTCTTTCTTGTGTAAATTTACTTTCAATTTTAGGTAATAATGGTCCTATTTAGTTGCTTCTAGCTCTATCTTTGGGATGACAAGGTTTCATAAGACGAGAAACAAAAATAGAAATTGCTGGAAAAAGCTCAGCAGGTCAGGCAGCATCTGCGGAGAGAAATCAGAGTTAATGTTTTGGGTTCCTCAGAATCCCAGAGCTTTTCCAGCAACTTCTGTTTTTGTTTCTGACTTTCAGCAACTGCAGTTTTTTTCAGTTTTTTTATTTAATATTTATTTGAAAAGATTAGAACTACTTTATTCTATAAACTGAGTTCTAGAAGGGAAAGGTTTATCATATATTGGAAAAAAATATTGAAATTCATAGGCTTTGTCAAATGGCGACTGCATTATTAAAGTCATTTCCAACAATCACACCTCTTGGATTATTACATGACTTCCTGCGAATTATAATGTTATATTATAATGTTATATTTTAATTATGATATTTTTGTGATGCAACTACATTTTACTCTTCATGTTTTTATACACTTAAAATGTCATGCAGCTGTTGTACATTTCAGGCACAGAATACTATCTCAAAAATAGATCAATGCTATCAAGGAGTTTCTCATACTAAATAGTTGCAGTGATTGACAGTGTGAGAACATCTGTTGAAGGGATTTATTGACTAGGCTTTAAGTCTTCACAATGTTTATTATGGTTCTGACCTAATGAACTTAATTTGTTGACATGTTTCTCCAAGTGTCTTAATTGATCCATCTCACATTTCTTTCTACTGTGTTGTTTCTATGGTAACAGCAGCTTCTGGATCATCAGCGTATCCACCAACTTCGACTGTACCAAGCTCAGATGGCTGTGGTTGGCATGACAGGATTAGACAAGCACAGGTCTGTTTCCAGGACACAATCATCCCCTGCTGCTTCCACATTGCCGCATTCTTCTATGGACCATCCCATCAGACACGTCTATACCACTGGTAGGAGCCCCAAAGGAATTCTTTAATAGGTGTTCTAAATTCAGTATTCTTAGGAGCTCAATGAATTCCAATGCTGTAATGCCACAAATTGCACTTTTGTTACACTTCTGTTATTATTCGCTTTATTTACTGTTCGCTGTCACACATACCCTCAATTATTTGAAATCAATGATTAACTAACCAGTCAGGATTAATTTACTTCATATTTGTTTAATCTCACCTGTATAACTCCCATTCTATTTCAAATTAAATGGAGCCTGGAACTTTTCCTGTATTGTTACTGCTACTGGATATTATGTTTGAATGTGCAGAATATATTCCACACCACAGAGCTGCACCTTGGCAAAGCACTCGGGTTGCTGCCTTATCCTTTCATCAGTTCCCTAATCCAGCATGTCATTTCACACACTGCATCTATATCACCAATTAACCTTGTTACACCTGTCCTTTTGCTCTTTTATCTTCCCCCATTCGGTTTAGCTGACATGAAATTTTAACATATGGAAAGAGAGCCAATGTGTAAGCTCAGCTCAAAAAGATCACTTTTTTTTTCCCCTCTGGACCAAGAAAAAAAACATATGAAACTCTCTGGCCCAAATTACCTGGAACTAATAGGCCAAATAAAACTGATAAATCTTTCAGCACAGGTGAGGAGAGGAAAGGACAAGTGATCATATGGCATGTTGTTCGGAAATTTAAAGAAAGAATAGAAGCACATTAGGTAAGATACAAGTAAATAAGGATGGCCACAACAAAACTGAAACAATACCAATAATTGCTGATGTGACTAATGGGAACTTACGATTTTTTTGAAGGGTATGTTGCTTTACAGAACTGATTTTCTTTTAATTTGGTAGATCCATTGGATTTAATAATGCTGAAGTTATTTTCCTCAAACCTCCAGCAATTGATGTTTGAATGTAGTTAGGAATGTACAAATTTAGTAGGAAATACATAACTGTGTGTTCAGAAAGTAAACAGCAAGTTGTAATTTTACCTGCCTTTAAATTTGGAGCTCAAAAATTATTAAATGAATATTATTTGTTTGATTTGTAGATTTTCTAAACTAACTGGCAAATAACTTCTTGCAGATTTTTAATCTTATATAACTCACTGGGTGCAATTTAATGTTTTGCCACAGCAATGTACTGTTTTGTCATTGCTAAATGTTGTATTTAGCTGTTATAGAAATTCACAGTCTGCTATTAAGTTGAATTGGATTTGTGTGCTATAGAACATTCTGTTGGACCAATTTAGTACTGACATACCTTCAATGCAATGGGTTAGACAAAAAAATATGGTTAACTGTACTATTCACTAGAAAAAAAGGAAAGCTCCTGTTGAGAGGTTTCTCCTCTGTTCTTACAGACCTTTGCTTCAAATGGTTTCCAAATAACAAAAAAAGTTTTTAAATTTGAGAAGGGATTTGATTCTCTAGCTTTATTTTATATTCCTGAATTTATGATAAAGTACAGAAGTTTAAAATAAGAATAAAGCATTCTAGAAATGATGCCAACTGTAATAACCTGCACCAGAGGGTGTTGCCTGTGCCCCAGTTGCTAGTTGTGCAATCAGTGATTTCATTTCATTTGTGGATAACACTGGAACCTGTTCTTTTTACTATTGTAATATCTTTCTAAAAACATGGGGTAAAGCTTCCCTAAATATTTTCCCAATTTTTTGCTGAAATTTGCATACAGGAATGGCAGAAGCACTTGAAAAATAGTTTGCATTGCTGAAAAAAAAATGTCTAAATATTCTTTGAACTCTTTGTGAATCTTCTGGCCAAGTTACAGGGGTTGCCCTGAATGCTCCCATAGAAATTAGACCCTCATGTATATATCCTAAACTATCAGCAGATAACATTGGAAATACACAGCAAGTCCAATTAGCATCTTAATAAGACAATACAACTTAATGTTTCAGATGGGGGATTTTTGATTTCTAGCCTTTCCTTTTTCAAATGCTTAACAGACTTGCCATTTATTTCCAATCAATTTTACATTTCCACTATTTACATGTTTTTCTTTTAATCTTCAATGCATGCTTGTGTATCTGAATTTTTGAATCTTATGGTGAGAATTGCGGAGGGGCAAGAGGTTTGTTAGTGAGGAAAAGAGAATGACATGTTTCATACTGATATAGATGGGGATTAAATTGCATACAAGGGATTTAATGGACAGGTTATTTCATTATTTGATGCAATGAGTAAACCAAAGCCAACAATTGCATTTATCCATGGTACTTTATGACAATGCCAAATTTTAAAATGATAAGTTGTGTAATTTTAAAATGTGAAGTTTTTAATTTGTTTTTTTTAATAACAGCTACTGGCTGCTAGCTTTGTTGTTCTACTGTAAGTGATGTATATTTTAACCACTTTGCTGCAGGAGTCATAAAAGTTCACTCAAAATGTAATGATGTGTTGTAAACTTAATAAACATTTAAATCTTTAAAAATGTATTCTTACCTGTTTCTGTTTTATTACCATAATCTTTAAAGCAACATTCAAACTGCACTGTAATCATTTCCAATAAAATGTAAATTTTGAAAGTTTTTAAAATTAATATTAAACTCTACACTATGGTCAATGTGAACATAGAAGATTTTGCAATTTTTTTAATGGGAAAACTAAAATAAATTAATGGATTTATTGAGATGATGTTGTGCCTCAAAGTCTTCTGCTCATCCCTTAGCTGGACTAGTTCATGTCTGTCCTCCTTAGGAATTGGGAACACTCAGTGAACTGTGAAAAATAAAAGCCAATAAAAATTGTACTTGCAGTTGATCACTATCTCATTAAATCCCTATTCCATTAGGGACAAGAAGATATCCTTATCAGTAAAGGTCCTCAACAAAATATAAGAGCTGATCCCAAATTATGTATTGGTCTTAATCAATCTGTATCTGATTAACAATAATTTTATCTAACAGAGATTTTACAGTGGACAGACTGTAAAGACAGCAATACATTCTTTCTTGAATCTTAGTATACCCAGCATTTAATATGGAAACACATGCAAGCAAAGGGCACTAACTAACATCTTTCCCTCTCTTTCTTTGACTTTTTTCTGTGGAGTGGCCTCAAAACAGATACGATTTAAAGAATTTCTGATTGGCATTTATCCATACAATGAAGTAACCCTGATACGTCATGATTTCAAGTAAGGAAAATAGCTCTCTAACATTGAGAATGCATAAAGGCACTGATAGAGATCTACATTCACCTATCCTGTCCAATCACTCAAGAGACAATGAGGTCATTGGATCACTGGGAGACAGAGGCCATTCTATTTATAGGAGGCAAGGCTGTTATGTTGAAAAAGAAGCATATCAATGATGCTTTACAGGAAAATGGGTATCACCTTAAGGCCATACCTACAACACTTTTCCAAATCTGTTAGATAGTTATTTTCTCTTGCCCGTTATTGAATGTTTCTATAAATATGTTACAAATAATCCTGACAAATTATTGAAAATTGAGTTTTAGCGCATCAGTAAAATCTTTGTTGCAGGAGATCAGTTTAGCTAACAAAATCGACTCTCTCAATCCTTATGAAATGATCTATCCCAACACAGCACACATAATCCCTATGTATGTGTACAAATCCTGATAAAACTATAAAAACAATAAAAATTATGTCAGCTTTATTGAAGATTTGATAAAATCTCAGTAACCCTGGTGTAGGTCCCCTGAGATGGAAATGTTAGAAGTGGTGGTATGGTTGCAAGTGCCATAGTCTTCTCTCATGAAAATAAGACAACGTGAATGTAAGGACATCGTCTCCAAAACTTGCAGGGACAAACTGTGGGAGTATTATGCAGGGAAAGAGAGAAGGAGGGACAAGTTTGGCAGAATGTAATGGACCTTGAGAATATGAACCATACATGATAAAGTCAAATTATTTCCGAAATCTGAGGAATGAAGTCTAATTTAACATGCACTCCAGGGGTAGGTTACTTGGACTCCAGAAAGCTGTTGTGGTTAAGAAGACAGGTTCATAGCAGGTTGGGATCAGGTTTCACATTTCTGCGACCGTAACCCCATCCAGAACCCTTCCCTTCTTTTATGAGGGGCAGGTAAGAGGGTTTGCAGGTGTTAAAATTACCTGCATAAAAAAATAAACCGAGCAGATGCCATCTTCAGATAAACAGACCCAAGAATTTGGGTCTACTCTAATTTGAGTTTAGCATACATTAATAGAGACTTATAAAGAAAAATATGTACAGGCATCTAGTGGAATAAAAAACAAACAATTTTCATATTAAATGATGATGAGAATAAAATGGATTTCTGTAATTGAAGAATATAAAGTAGTACTATTGATAGCTCCGATTCCCAGAAAGGATGAATTCTGAATATAAATTTGAACCCAACTTTTTTTGGGGTCTGCATATTCCTATCAATAAAAAAGTGGAATCAGTATGTACATGGGAGATTTTTGATCTTTTTCTTGATACTTGTATGTGTGTCATCATTTTGAATTTAATGAGCCAAATATTTGAATGTTTTGTTTGCACCTGGCTTCATTAGCTAAAAGAAAACTTCTGAAATATATATGTTTCTTGTCTGGATTTTGTATTGATATTTCTATGTAACCTATCTGATTTATTGGTGCATGTGGCAGCCTGATGGGTAAGCCTTCAAGGTATCCCAGGAATTAAAACCAAAGCTTTGGAGAAATTTAGCTCTGGCAGCGTCTATAGAGAGAAAAACAGAGTTAATGTTTTGAGGTAAGAGTTAAGACGCTTCTTCAGAAGAAGTGTCATATTGGACTGGAAATGTTAACTCTGTTTCACTCTCCACGTACTGCCAGATCTGAGTTTCTCCTGCACTTTCTGTTTTTTCTTATCTCATACCTCCAGCAACTGCAATATTTTCCTTTTTATTTGAAGGTATCTTATGAGACTTAGTTAAGTCCCTGCAGTTATATCCTGTTGGTAGAGAAACATATCTCATTGAGGCTTCTGATTCAATGGTAGTCAGACAGATCTATGAAGATGGCTAATGCATTTCCATTGATATTCTGGAATATGTGAAGCTCCCTATATCAACTTCTGACCTATTAGCATCTGTGATTCCCTTTGGATGTAAATGTAGTCCATATTTCAGGCCATCCAACTCTGACTTCAAAAATAATTTATATATTCTTTCTTCGACTCCACCTATCCATTACTCCTTCATCATATTACAATTATTAAAGTAAAAATGAACTAGTTAGAATGTTCTAAATGTAGTATATAGGATGATACTAATTATTTCACAAGATGCATTAATTGAGATTTCTTCGTGAAGCATTTTGCTCGAGCTCCAGCTAGAGGGCTGGAAGTTTCTTTTTTAGTTTTTCATCTTGGAAGTTACAATCTCTTTCCTTCGTTTATTCCATTAGCATGTTTATCTATTGCATTCTAATATTGCAATCCTAATTTCATTGACCTGGAAGAACTTTGCATATATTAGTAAGCAGAGAAACAGTAATGCATTAACAAATCAGGAAATATAGAAATGTAACAAATTTAATGAAGCTTTATCTACCACTGCAGCAAAGTGGGAAATATTCACTTCAGATTCATAATTATTTTTGTCTTCCATTGGGTCATTTTTGTTTTTCACCTTTACAACATGCCTACTATGAATCGAGAAGTCCACTATTCTTTGTTCCTTTGCTATTTTCTTACTGCAGGAGTTGTCTATGATACCGTCATGCTTAAACACCAGTGCATTTGCGGTAACCACAACATTCATCCTGAGCATCCTGGGAGGATACAAAGCATCTGGTCAAGGTTGCAGGAAGCAGGATTGCTCAGCATTTGTGAGGTGAGTTTGCCATACAAGAAATCACTATTTTTTTACGTTATGAAGCTGTGACCTCAATATGGACTAATAGACATAAATTTGTAAAACTACTTCCAGACATAGATCAAACACTTCAAGGGTTAAGTGACAAAACATTCTGGCAAAGCCTGCAATCATATAATAGTATTTGCATTGACATGCAATATCCATTGAATGTTAATGTTCCATGGATCTCAAAGCAAAACGCTAGAGATATTTAACTACGTGTTTTACTTGATCGTAGATTGCTAACAATTTTTTAACACATACAGAAAACCAGTGTTGCATTTCATTTTGAGTCTCCATTAAGTGAATTTCTTGAATGTAATTCATAAAGCGTGCATTAATTATGAATGAGGATCTCATTGTGAGTGCTGATGTGTTTCATAGTCAGGATACGTTTAAGTTTATGCAGTATGGAACTAATATGACCAGATTTTAAAAAGGTGGCTAATTAGAGTTTAAAACGATATTCCTGGATGGAAGTTATAAGAGAAAAGGCAAAGTAATAATTGCAACTCAGACTGCTGTTACTTACTGGAGAGGCTTTCCTGCAAGAACATACCAACAGAACCTCGATTCTGGAAGCCCTAACCTCCATTGTTTTTACTGGAGTGCGAGAATAGGGGCATAATAAATTTGCATATCATTGGTTGCAGGAGGAAGCTACCTATATAAAGCAGTGCAGAGAATAGGCCGAGGATCTGGAAAGCCAGGGTAGCCTTGAGAGAGGTTCTGAAGAAGGGTCACTGGACCCAAAATGTTAATTCTGCTTTCTTTCCACAAATGCTGCCAGACCTGCTGAGTTTTTTTCCAGCAATTTCTGTTTTTTGTAGCCTTGAGAGAGATCAGGTAAACATTTGTTTTTTAAATGAAAAGATAAATGCATGTAAATAGTTCAGAAACTCGATGGAACTGGCAGAGCTTTAAAGGAACTGCCAAGCATTGTTAAAGGTATCAAAGAACTGCCAAAACACATTGGATTCATCAACATTGTCAAAAGATCTAGCTCTCCTAGACTTTGAATTTTTAAAAAGGTGTATGGATCTTTTTTGGAGAAACAATGATTTTTATACCATTCTGTTGACTAAGGTTTATCATTACCGGATTGCATGACTGATTTGACATTATCACAGAGGTGCCGGATCACTGAAAAGTTGCATTTACAGTTCCATATACTTACAGAATAGAAATGTTTGTTGTCACAGAAAAGAAATTAAGTACTTAAGCTAAATATTTGTTTTCATGAGATATTATTTGAAGTAATTTGATTTTAATGAAGGGAGAGTATTTCAAATGACATGATGTTATGAATAGATCAATTATTTTCTGTCAGCATGGTTCCTGAGGTTTGGCCATCGTGGACACAAGATGAACTGGCAGAAAGAAAGTCAAGGGGGATGAATTAGTAATAAGTTGACTCAGTGACTATAAAGGGCCATGGAAGTCAGTGGGAGACATAGGCTGGCAAAGAAGTTTTGAGGAGCCTAGGGAATGATTGGGCACATCGAGTGGCATGGGCATATGAGAAACCAGAGCAGGTAGGTAGTGTGGGAGAAAGTGAGGACTGCAGATACTGGAGATCAGAGTCAAAAAGTGTGGCGCTAGAAAAGCACAGCAGGTCAGGCAGCATTCAAGGAGCAGGATTCCTGATGAAGAGCCTATGCCAAAACGTTGATTCTTCTGCTCGTCGGATGTCGCCTAACCTGCTGTGCTTTTCTAGCACCACACCTTTTGACTCAGGTAGGTAGTATGTTATTGGGTGGTATAGACTGAGTAAATGGTTGTGAGGGTGATGGGAATGAACTTTATAAGGGGCTGTTGAAGGTGGAGGGATAACCTGGGTTGACATGATGAGTGTGAGGGGTCACTAGGATGAGTGGCGACATGCGTATGCATAGTTTGACATGGATAGACATCAGCAGTTTGTGAGAGGTGCGAGCCGGTGAGAATTGGAGGGCTGGTTTTTGTTTTATCTTTATCATTTTTTAATAACTCCCGTGCTCCAAGGCAGTCACACTTCTAAACCTGGCAGCATCAGCTGTTGCTCTGGGTCACTTGACCAGACGCCCAGGGAACCCAGCTACCCCAAAACAAAATTCCGACTTTCCAGGCTACATTTTCCTGGGTAAGATTTGCAAAGCCATGAAACTTGCTAACTTTATGCTGATGACCATGGATGAAAATACAGGCCTATGTCTGATGTAGTCAGAATGTGAAGTATTTCACTGTCTAAGTTTACTGTATCCATGGAGTGCAAACAAACATAACTTTATACACTTTTGACCAGTAATATTACCAAAATAATTAGGTTTATATTAAATTCTGTTTTATGATTTACAATATTAATTACAAATACTTTTACAAAAGTAAGAATTCTGAACCTTTGAATTTTTCCGATACGCGCAATATGACTATGTAAGTGACTGTTTAATACAATAAATACTGACAATATCAGACATGCTGTTTTCTGGGCCATAGATCCATTGGTTATGAATCACTAATTGGATAACTACATGGAAGTGCCTTGCTGTTTGAATGAAAAATATTTCACCAAACCAGTGAACTGTAGATCCCAACTCAGTGCCTTAATGCAGATCACTCATTGGAACCCAGGAACATGTATATGGTTCTGACCTCATCTAGACAGAATTCCTAGAGGCGCGATGAATAGGAGTGGAGAGTCATCATCGATTAGATTAGATTAGATTCCCTACAGTGTGTAAACAGGCCATTTGGCCCAACTGGTCCACACCGACCCTCTGAAGAGTAACCCATCCAGACCCATTTCCCTCTGACAAATGCACCTAACACTATGGGGCAATTTAGCATGGCCAATTCACCTGACCTGCACATCTTTGGACTGTGGGAGGAAACCGGAACACCTGGAGGAAACCCACGCAGACACGGGGAAGAATGTGCAAACTCCACACAGATAGTCGCCTGAGGCTGGAATTGAACCTGGGACCTTGGTGCTGTGAGGAAGCAGTGCTAACCACTGAGCCACCATGCCGCCCCACGGGATGCAAATTATAGCTGACACTGACCTGGTTTAGAAACAGGATGTACATTTTTGTCGCCTTTATCAACATGAATGTAATTTTTAAAATAAAATCTTGCCTGTTCTCTGATGTTCAGCCATGCTCCATTGATGAACAACCCAGAAAAATTGAGCAACCATGGGTTTTTCTATTAAGTCTCTGATACTCATACTTCAGGGACGTTTCACTTCATTTAGGCTCTAGGCCAGGGTATTGGAATTCACTGTCTGTCAATTTGGCAGCTGATGCACTTTCAGGAGAGATTGTTCCCAGAAATAAAAAAAAAGAATTGGGAGAAAGCCAACTTCAATCGGTGAGAACAAATCTGGCCGAGATAATTTGGCCTCAAAGATTAGCAAGAAAATCTATATAGTAACAATAGGTTTTTTTTTAACAAGAGAGCATTCGGGTACAGTCAAAATACATTCGCACAAGAGGGAAATGTTGAAAAAAAAATATCCAAAGCTTCCTGGATGACAAACTAGATTAAATATAAGATGAAGTAGAAAAAGGGTGATTTTAACAGATGTCAGGAGAATATTGCAATGAAAAACAAGATTGCACCTTACTGTTGATTGTAGAGATTATAATGAGGCCAGCCAAGTGGACCTCATAGAAAATGAGGGCCTTGATTGGTGCTGTTAATCTGGTCTGATCAGGGAGCCCTGGCTGACAGATTAAAAGCGGAGTGTCAGACATTCTGTTTACTCTGAGAACTGGCTCAGAAGGAGCTGGGTCAGTGTCAAGGCCTTTCCATGTGTAAATAAAGGATGACTTGGTGATGGGATACTGGTCTCTGTGGAGATATTTCATTCATAATTCACAAAGAACCATGTGTGAGACATTTGACAGTACTGAGGAAAATGTGAGTATGAAATTGTGGAGACAGTGACCATAATCTACCAATGCAGCATATGAATATGGCTGTTGCAGGAGATGGGATAATTGTAAATGTTATAGACTTATCCAATAAATCGTAGAATCTTAGAATCCCTATAGTATAGAAGCAAGTCATTCAACCCATTGAGTCCATACCGACCCTCCAAAGAGCATCCCACCCAGACTCACCCCTCTACCCTATCCCTGTAACCCTGCATTTCCCATGACCAATCCACCTAGCTTGCACATTTCTGGACACTACGGGACAATTTAGCATGGCCAATCCATCTAACTTCCACATCTTTGGACTTTTGAAGAAAATTGGAGCACCTGAAGGAAACCCAAGCAGACAAGGGGAGAATGTGTAAACTCCACACAGACAGTCGTCCGAGGGTGGAATCAAACTCGGGTCCCTGGCACTGTGAGGCAGCAGTGCTAACCACTGATTTAAGGATAATGCTAGACACTATAGGCCAGATAATTTTAGTGTAGTAGTGGAAACACTTTTACAAATAATAATTTAATTCAGAATCAACAGTCACTTGGAGATGTGTGGATTAATTTAGGGAAGGTCATTTGAATTTGTTAATGGTGAATCATAATTTATGAAAGTGGTTGATCTTTTTAACAAGACAATGAAGAAAGCCGATGATAGTAAAAGATGTATATGAGCTTCCAAAAAATCACTGATAAAATAGCACATAATAGACTTGTCAGTAAAGTTAGAGCACATAGAATAAAAAGTGATTTGCTTCAGTGACCAAGCAATAGAATGGTGAACAGTTGTTTTTCAGAATAGAGAAAAGCATTTTCCAAGGCTTGATTTTAGGTCCATTGTTTTTCTTAATTACATATTACTGACCAAGACTTGAATAGAGTGCAACTTTAAAATTTGCAGAACATGCAAACTTGAAAATGTTGTGAACTGTGATCAGCATAGTGATAAAGTTCAAGAGGACATAGACCAGCTGGTGGAATGGGTGAAAAAGTGACAGATGATATTTAATGCATGGTAGTATACAGTGAATCATTTTTAGGAGGGATAAAGAAAGGCAACAATTCTAAAGTGGTTGAAGAGCAGAGGAAGTTAAAGATGTTTGAGCACAAATCGTTGAATATGGTAGGGCAGCTTTAGAAGCAGTTAAAACTTATGGGATCCTAGGCTTCATAAATAGGGACACACAAAAGCAAGAAAGTTGTGAAAAATGTGTATAAACCCAGTTCAACTTCAGCTGAAGAATTGTGCCTAGTTCTGGGCATCTCATCTTAGGAAAGACGTTAGAGAGGCTATGCAACAAAAAATGAAAATGGCTCCAGAGATGATAAACTTCAGCTATGTGGATAGATTGAAGAAGTTGGGATTGTCTTCCTTGGAGAAAATAAATTTGAATGAAGATTAGATTCAGGTGTTCTGAGGTGCTGAGGGGTCTGGACTGAGTACATAAGCTGTACCTGTGGGAATAAGATTCAAGAGCGCAAGGGCATTGGTTTAAGGTGACTAGCTAAAGAAGCACTGGTGGCATAAGGAAGATGTTTTTTACTCAGTGTGGGGTTAGGATCTAGAGTGCACTGCCGTGGATTATGGCGGAGGTAGATTCAATAACTGTTTTTCAAGGCCCATTGGATAATTATTTGAAGAGTAACCATTTGTGGAACTAGAGGGAACAGGCATGAGAGTGAATTAGATGATTTGCCTTTGCTGATGGCTGGCATAGACACTATGGACCAAATGGTTTCATTGTGTGCTGTAACTGTCCCATGATTCAATTACTCTATATTTGTTTCCCCAATTTGGTATTCAGAAACATGGAGCAAAGGAGCTCAGTTTCTCCCCATTGTCTTCACCAAAAAAAGATTTTGATCTCATTGTGTTTTGCTTCTCTCTCCTGATCAGAATTGGCATATGTTTAACAGGTTTCTACCATATATTATCAAGTTGATACATCAGAGCTTAATTTCAAAACATAACTATGACTCATTGGGGATAAAATTTAACTTATTGTGCTTGTAGGGAAACTACCAGAATTGAGTAAAAGCATTAGTTTCACACCACAATTGATTGTACCCTCTATTGAATTCAGTGGAGAGTGATAGTGGGCAGTAATTGCTGGAGAAACTCAGCAGGCCTGACAGCATCTGTGAAGAGAAAGCAGAGTTAATGTTTTAAGTTCAGTGACCCTTCTTCAGAACATTTACAGGCCTATTGAGTTTCTCCAGCAATTTCTGTTCTTATTTAAAAAAAAGTGTTTGACTTGACCCTGGGCATTTCCTGCTAAGCACATTAGGTTTGAATTTTGTACCCAGATGTAACTTCAGTGCAATTCAGTTTGATTACTCTGTTAAAAATAGAAGCCATGCACAACCTATACCATCTGGATATTATGATAGGCATTATGTCAGAATACAATGAGAATTTAACATTGTGATTTTCTACAAAATTGCAGACATGTTTTGGGATTGCAAATTAATATGTATGTTTAATCATGTTCTCCATAAGAGTTAACAATTGTTTATAAGATTGTGTGGGTTGCTGAGTGAATAGATGTTTTGCTGTTTTATTCCTTTAGCAAATCCGAGGTCGAAAAGCCACTTTGGAGGAAATACAGATGGTTCACTCTGAATATCATTCACTGCTCTTCGGTACTAACCTCCTCAACAGACAAAAGCTGGACACAAGGAAGCTGCTAGGTTTGTAGATCCTTGTTCTACGGACAGCAGCACATTCCATAACATTCATCAGTCATTGCTAGTGTCAGCTTAAAGCACTCAGCCTGGAGTGTAACGAATTGTCACTTGACCCAATGTATTTATCAAAATTTAGGATAATTCTTTTATTATCTGTTTCCATTTTAGAGTGGTGGTATTAGTTACAGTAAAATATGTGCCCATTCTTTTAAGGCAGAACCTGAACATGGAAGGTGCTCCTGTAGATATTCAGAACAATCCCAGCAGAGTGTCTTAGGAAGGTTGGCAGTGGCAAAGAATTTAATTTTGAGACAAGGACTATTACCATAACCATAAAAAAAGTTCCCATTTTTTAAAGAAGCCTCCAGTTGCCCTGTTAAGGATCACTTTTTAAACCACTCAATACCTATGTCAGTTGGGTGGAGCATGCATCACTGAACCCTATTAGCTCATCTCACGATCTTAATCAAGATAACAAGTGCCAGCGCATAAAGAGAATGGGATGGTAAATAAACTGTTGGAACTTTCAGGTAACATTATTGAATTTAGTTCAGCCAGCGTAAATAAAAATCTTTTCCTAAAATTACTGGGAGAAAGTGAGGACTGCGGATCAGAGTCAAAGCGTGTGGTGCTGGAAAAGCACACCAGGTCAAGACAGCATCCGAGGAGCAGGATAATGGACATTTCGGGCATAAGCATTCCTAATGAAGGGCTTATGCCTGGAACACCTATTCTCCTGCTCCTCGGATACTGCCTGACCTGCTGTGCTTTTCCAGCACCACACTTTTCGTCTCCTAAAAGTACTGTGCAAATCTGCACTTAAGATGTTTGCTTCCCTTAATCAATGAGGGAAATGGCAAGAAAGTTGGGGAAATATTCAAAAATAAAACTCTCCACATTGAGAACAAAATTCCAAATTTCCACCTTAAGTTTTAAATGATGACTTCAGAATCTTGCTATTAAGTGGTGATTACTTTATTTCCATGAATTTGCATTTCATTATTGGCTAAGCTCACTTCATCTTTATGTACCTCCCAATTCTCCTCTCCTTCCCTGGGAAACAAGACAAATTCCCAAAGTAAGATCTGAGTGGTTATCCACCAGTAGCAGCTCACCACTTGCTCCTCCAAGTCTAAATCCACCTCTCGCTTCATCACATTGTCCCTTCATATCCTACGGGCACTGTCCTTGTAGTGATTATAATGAGGTCATCCAGCTGGACCTCATAGAATATGAGTTCCCTGATTGGCTGTCAAATCTGGTCCAATCAAGGAGCCCTGGCTGACAGATAAGAACAGGAAGGTCAGAGATCTTGTTCACTCTGAGAGCTGGGTCTGAGGGTGCTGGGACAGTGTCAAGGACTCTCCATGTATGAATAAAGGATGATTTGGTGATGGGATACCTGCCTCTGGAGAGTTAATTCAGTCCTCCTCCACCCTTTGTTTGCAATAGCAAACCACCAGCATCACCACTAGATTGCTGCCTGTCCAACTGTCACACACTTCAGCCCTTCAGAACTTCACTTTGGAACTCAGGGACATCTTCAACTTACATGCTGCTGACAGGTTGCTTTACATGCAGGGGATGTATGCATCTCATGCATCAACACAAGATCCATTCTATGACTCTGAGCTTCATTTCATAGCACTTATTTAATTTGACCTTACTTGGAGACTGCTAGCTTCTGTCTCTTGCAGTCTTTTAGCACATTGGAAGACGTAGCAGGTTGTCACTGTTCAAAACACTGAACAACCAAGGGGGCATACTCCATCACTGTCACACTTTCCACATGTGCCAGCAGCTTACACGACAAATACACTGCGTGTGCTTCAACCAAATGGCTATGTCTGAAAATGAAAGGTGACCAGTCCCTAGTGAGATTGAAAGGAGATAAGCTCTACAGGAGAGGCTTCGCAGTCAGGCAAGGGGCTTGTCCGATTGTAGTCCAGCGTTTGAACAATGGTGAATTGTGCAGCTGAGGTGTGAAGCAGTGCAGGAAGAGCAGTCTAGGTGTTGTGAAGATGTCAGGCGAAGGGGTGGGCCATGTTTTCCAACCAGGAGACAAAGGGAGAGTCTGAATAAGAGGAAAGTGAATGGAAAAGCATTTAGTGGTGAAGCAAATGCAGGAGAGGGGATTGGATCACAGATGGAGGATTGCCTTCCTCTCCACCACCGCATTCCCCAGCCGCTCCAGGTCTCTGTCAGTGAAGCAGGGTGCCAGCCTTGATTTTTAGGTCACATCCTTGCTAATAATGCTGGAGCACCAGCATGTGACAAAACACTTGGCCAAAAAAGAGGAAAAATTCAGCCCAATATTTTTGTTACTATAACACCACAATAATCCTGCAGTCAATGTATTAGAGCATATTTCATTGCAGAAGGAGTGGATGTATGTGTTTCACTTGTAATTCTTTCTTGGAAGTATACTCATTATTTTTACTGCAAGAGATGCAAGAAGCAGAGTGATTGAAGGAATGCAAACCCAAAATAAAAAGTATGAAATAATGCATGCCATGAGCAATTCTATTTAGAAGGATACAACCCGACTGATTAACTAATGGCCTTCAGGGAAAGGAAGCTGCCACCCTGACCCAGTTTGGCCTGCATACGACTCCAGCACACACGTACGGTTGATTCTTAGTGCCCTTAGGGAAACCAGTGATGGATAACGAATGCTATCATGATGGCATTGCCCAGATTCCATAAGCAAACAACATAAATTTTGTTGAGTAATAAAGACTGAGAAACACATATTTCATTATCTCACTTAAGAAACCTGGATAGAGGATTCAAGCATAAAGTGTAGGAAACTATTAAGAGTTAAAAGGCTTTGGTACCAGATCAAATCAATTAAAAACATGTAAATGTCAAAATGTCTAAAGCACTGTGGTGTATTTATCATCACCCTACCACCTTCCACATCCCCTACTATGAATTGCTCCTGCTCAACAGGGTAGTTCACCACCAGCAGTTCTTGAGGGCAGTTAGGGATGAGAAATAGATACAGACCTTGCCAGAGAGCATCCTCTGAACAAATGTATGAAAAAAAACTTTCAAAAACATTTGTGTGTATTTGCTGATCCTGTTAGTGTCCAAAATCACCAATAAAACTGTCATGGTAATTCCTGGATCAGATGTGTTGTGTCTCCTAACTTGATCCATGCAAGTTGTAATGACCTCACTCCCCTTTGTAAAGGACCCAAACACCCACCCTTCAAATTTTAAGCAAGGCTAAAGTTGAAAATCATTTTCTAATCTCCTTTATTGGGATCCTTCAGCCCCTTTTAAAACTCTCAAATTTTTTCAGGTACTTAAGGTCTTGCTGGGTTGGCTACATCCTGGTGGCAGGGCATCCACTGGTAGCCCACATTACAGAGCTAACTAATTTAACTCAAACAAATTGATATTCAAAGTGATGGCAGTTAGAAGTTTTGTATCACAGCTATTCTGCCAGTTACAGGAAAGTCCAGCCTTACATTCAATAATGCAGCACCTTTGGGCAAGGAAGGGAGAAAGTCATTTTAATTTTAAATTCCAACATATGTTGATCATGTGATATAAACAAATGTGTAATGGGCATCTGTAAAATGAACAGAAAATATCCCGCATGAGCTCAACCTTGAAATGAACATCTTGTGAGGTTATGCAGACTTGAATGTTTTCTGTACTCCGTGCTCTTCCACCAAGTTTCCTCTGTTTATGACATGGAACTTGGCTTCTGAAATTTAAAGAATGTAAAACTGAACTCACAATAATTAAGACTACTTATTCTTTTCCTTCCTCACCTAGGTTCTGTCACGCAAAATTTCTTCTCTGCTCTCCCTTGTGGGGGTCTTGGAGTAAGTATAACTTTTGTTGCTGTTCATTCTATATGTTAGTTCTTTTGTAAAAAAAATGTTCTGTGCACTGTATTAAGTCTTAGTCAGGCTTTCATTAAAGTCTGACAGCTGGAGAATTCCCCCAACCATTCTTAAGCAAAACATTGGTTGCTCAGTGAGTCACTGAAACAATGTTCTCGAATATTTAACCCCAGATGGAAAAAACATCACTTGTTCACCCTCTATGTGACGTTTTGTGCTGCCTTTTCTTCTATTCTTCGACAAGTACCTTCCCACATTAAATTTTAAGAAACTTCAGTGATGCAGCATTAAATCAAAAAGCATCTCTTAAAGTTGTGCTCCCCTCATATTTCCACCCCCACCCACCCCCTCCAACCTTTAATAGAACTGGAGGCTGACCTCACCATTCACTGAACAGGAAGTGGCAGTCATTGCACTGATGATTTACAAACTCGTGGAAATATTTATCTTGTGATATATCTTACAACAGCAATAAAAAGAAAGCTCTTAGTGACTCATCCTGAAGTAAAAGATATAATAAAACTTTGGAATTTTAATTCTGACTTCTTGATGTTTCCCCCTTCCCACAAAAAGACAACAAAACATCCTATGATAAGATGGAGAGGGACAGTCTGCGGGAATAACAAAAACCCACAAATATGCTGTGTGTAACGACTGTCCTATGTTGGGAAGTATCAGAATATATATGCACAAATGAATGGGAAAACCATCACCTAGTTGTGTTACAAACAATGCACATTAAGCTGAAGAATGTGTATCAGTAATTGCTGCAAGCCTCCTCAATCATTCTGTAGCTGGAATGATTCACTGTTGCCACTACACTAGCAATTTACAAACACTTCAACTCGTGCCAATGCCTGTGGCTTTGAGTCCTATTAGTTGCTGGCCTGAATATTTGTGGAGTGATTAGTGATGCCAAAAGTTTATAACTGTCCTAATTTCTAGATTAAAGGTTGCAAACCATACTCAAGCAGAGTCCATTGCATAATTTGAGGGAGCAAATATCTTTGAAAGCCTTTGCAGATGCAAAGCAATTTGTCCAAGTACATCTTTAAAAATAATGTTAGAGCACAGAACATATTTTTGCAACAATTTCACTCAATCTTGACTTAACTGTTTGAAAATAGCATGCAGTTGAAAAGTAGGGAATGGGGCTAGCTGAATTACTCTTGCAGAGAAATGGCATGGACTTGATAAGCTGAATAGCTTCCTTTTCTGTGCTGTGTGTTATGGTTCTATATCAGTAAACCAGGTGAATGTTAGAAATATGCAGCGAGTCGCTCAGCATTTGGAAGTGAAAAGACTGGAGATTCTTTGCCCTGACCTAATGGATCTGCTGACAGTTTTGAACATTTTCTATTCCTATTTCGTATTCCTCCATTTTCTGTCGTTAACAAACTCCATTTGATATTATTGTAGCATAAATTACTTCATTGATTTGTAGATATGTTTAAATGACACTATCATAGACAGAAGTAAAATTGCAAACAACTGAGCTCCGTTTTGCATGCTAACTGATCTGGGTTATAAAATGATCAATTCTTTTGAATAATCATAGCTTTTAATCTACTTGACGGCTGCAAATAATGGTGCAGAAAAAGAACACGGCAGATTTTATGACAATACCATCATCAGCTGCACTGCTTCAAAAGGCTTTACAGCGTTTGTTGTCATTTATAACTTGGACCTGAAACAATCCACAATTCTCTAGGCACGCTTAGCAAAATTGATAACAGACCTATTTCTCCATTTGCACAGCTCAGAGGAGGCAATTCAAATCATCACCAATGGCAGCAAGTATTATTTTTTGACAGGGTCATAAAAATATAAAGGAGCCGTGCTTGTGACACTGGATGAGAAATTGGCACTTAGATTGGCTAGGGTTAATATATCTAGATTAGCTGGTGGCTCAGGGAATATGATGTTTGCAAACAGGATATGATTTTATAGAAGATGATTTCTTTCCTGATGCCCTGGAGAGTATCCAGCACACATCAGACAATACCAGTTGACTTGTATCATCTGAACTTGGGCAATTCACTGAAATTGTACCTAAAAGCTACAGAATGATAAAACTGGGAGAGAAATAACATTGGATTCGTTTGACTAGTGACTGAATCACTAGAATTAATTTTCACATGAAATGAGTCAGTCACATTGCATTCTGACAGTAATTTCCTTACTGAGCCATTTGATTCAGAAAGCTGTCTTTACAAGATCCAAGTCCAAATCATTAGTTGTAAAATCACAGTCATAAGAATTAAAAATAAAAACATGTTGCACATTTAGAAGAAGTAAGTAGATAGAATTTTGCTTCCCCTCATGCCAATAATCTGCCACTTTGAAATCAGAATCTGCAATAGGAAAACTACAACCTGGCATAATCACCCTTTTGATAGCTCAGTCCATTTCCTTTATGACATATTATCCAAGAACAGATGCAATAGATTCTCTGTAAGCCTGTCTCTGAACTTGACAATGAGCAACTAAAGGGGCCATTGGGACCAATAATCAGAGTCTGTAGAGCTCTCAACTGCGAATATTAATTTTCTCAAAAAAAGACAAAAAAGACACCACGCTTTAATTTCTTCAAATAAAAACCCTGCATGGAACATTTTGAACCATTTTTATGTTAAAAGTAACAACTAATTTTGCTGTTTTATTCAATTATACATTGCTTGTCAATGTGTTTTAACTTTTTTTTATGGTGAATTTAATGACAACACTTCCCTTCACATACAAGATATTGCTAATTAGCTTTTAAATTCTGCCGCAATAATATTGAAACACGTCCATTTAAACATCGAGCATGACTCACACATGGACAAAGTGATGCAATGTGTTTGGACTCTGAATTTCACATCAGGGGTCTGGGTTTGAATCGACTCCAGAATGATAAGATGAAAGCTCCCTCCTGCCAGCTGCGGCACTTGTATGTAAAATATGTTCAAGCAGTCTCAACCTGATTCATAGTGAACCCACAGCACAAAACTATTCACGATTGCAAGCTAATTATTGGCAATCTCACACTGCAGGGACACAAGACTGTTTGGTATAACAATCGAAACTTATCAGTACAATCCCAGTTTGCTGCTCTAAGAGTTGTTATTAGGCAGTATCCTCCCCATTACTATCTGAAGCAGTGGGTGTTACATGCAGGAGTCCCGTGCATTTGTAGAGTTAAAGAGGTTCACAGACTCGCAGGTAGCCTGTAATATTTACTGCCTTGAGGAGTCTGTGGGCAATGTATATTTAGAATCCAATCGACTTCACCTCCTTTCTCATTATCTAATGTCCTCCAAAAAAGACACCACATCTTAACTTCTTCAAATAAAAACCCTGCAGGGAATATTTTGAACCATTTTTATATTAAAAGTAACAACTAATTTTGCTGTTTTATTCAATTATACATTGCCTGTCAATGTGTTTTAAATTTTTTTATGGTGAATTTAATGACAACACCTCCCTTCACTTACAAGATATTGCTAATTAGTTTTTAAATTCTGCCGCAATAATATTGAAACATGTCCATTTAAACATCGAGCATGTCTCACACATGAGCTAGTAAATCATTCTGGTTAAGAAAATGTCATGACCAATGGAACAGATTTTCTTAAAACTTGTCACTTTTTAAAAATGAATTAGCTTTGCACACAGCATACCTTGTTCCTGACAGAGTGGAGATGTTTTCTTTACCCAGCTCCTCCCAACTGCCCACCTTTCCCAATGCTGGCTCTCGAGGAGCATGGTAATGACTTAACTTAGACAAATCTAATCACCAACTTTGTGTTTCTTGCCTTCATCCTCATGCCTGTGGGACAGTAGGATGTAGTGATGTGCTGTTTGTGTCCATTGTCCACCCCCATTCCCATCCAATTCAAGTAAGAAAATCCAGTTACTGGAAAGGCAACTTGCATGTTAGGTTCTGATACTGATGCCAGCCTAATTCCCGGGGCAGGAATATAGATATGGCCATGGCAGGACATCAGTCATGACTTTTGTGCAATCAATTACAAAGTTATTCTCCTGTATATCCAATTGAAGCTGACAAGGCAATCAGAAGGCTGGAATATTGTCAGACTGGCAGTCCCACCTGCAGAGTAATGGTTGTCGATAAGGTAATAAGGTGGGTTTGAGGGCATCTCAACATGGACACACTCCCAACTGTTCATAGGGAAGTCAAGAACTAAAGAATTCCCTCTGCAGAAGTAATGATAAGGAAACTGTCAGTCTCCACAAAAGATAGGGCCCACTCCAACGATGGGAACATTACTGCCAATGTAGCATAATGTCCCCTAAGTGGGGTCATCATTGTTTGAATTGCCTGCCTGCATGAAGCAGGAAGCCATTGCTAGTGCCAACCCTATAAATTTTCCCTGAGGCAGGAATACATCTGAGTATGTACCCTGACATAGCACCTCCCTATTTTCCAGGTATGACTCCAACCACTGCAATTGACTCCAACCTTGTATTTTTAATTGCAAATCTAGACCAATAGAAAACAAAATTATGTCACAGTATTTATATGTGTGTGTGTTTTTAAAGTAACCTGACAAGTCTTTTTCAATCAGCGTATGCATTCAAGAATTGCAACTTTAAAATAAGACACGTTGATTAAGTGGTTAAGTTTTGCACACCTCACATTTTCTAGTTGTGCTCAAACTGTAAAATTTACTAGTTGCCTACGTATGACGTACCCAGCCCCAACTAAATAAAATAAACGTAATAAGGCAGACTTGTTTCTGGTTTAAACAGGATTGATGATTGTTTTAAGCAGCTGAAGCTTGGAAAGTGGCTCCAACCAATTTCATGTCACAGGTTTTTTCAAGCACTGTTAGATATAAACTCAGAAGAAATAGGAGGATTGACCATTCAGCCCATCAAGTCTTTTGATATGTTCAAGATATTAACTTCATTTTACTGCATGTTCCACCTTAAACTTGCATTGCACCATTCAGTCATTCCTTTATAATTTCTCAGTCACTGATTAATCTAGAAACAGGCATAAAGTTGAAGAAACAAAGACCAATTTTAATTCTGAATTCCTGGAATGTCCAGTTGTTGAGGCATTTAATACTTTTTACATCTTATCAGCTACTCTAAGGAAAAGGTGTCTCTAAAGTGTTCATCCTTTTCATAACATATTCTAGTAATTCTGAAATTCATCAGATTTGCAGGCATATTTTCTCTTTCTTTACTCTTTCTCTGTAAATTCAAGGTTCCTAATAATGAAATTAAATTGTTTCATAAATTGTTTTTGGCATCAGAAAGACACATACAAGACTATTAGTAATCTTTTCCATTGACTGTAAACTACCTGAAGAATTTTTACTGCAGAATATCCATCTCTAACAGGCAGCAGTAATACGGTAAGAGTTTAGCTATTTCAATGCTTGTCATAATCAGTTAATTTCCAATTGGTGGTACTTATAAAAATTATATACTATGGAAAAGGAAATTATTAGCACAATATTAAAGTATTTATTACAGTAATACATAGAAATCTGTATTAGTGGATAAGGAATATAAGTACTAGAGTGTCATTTGTACCATTGATGTGTAGGCAGATAATTTTAATGAGACATAATTCTATTTCATTACGTATTGTTTCGTCATTTAAATAATACTGTTTTATGTCACAAAGAATTGGAGGTAAAACAACATTTTTAAAGAATGCTTCTAAAATTGCTGAGTATGCTTTCTGTTAGTATCTAATGTGATAAACATTAACTTGGTTTTCTTTTCAATTTCTTTGGCACTTGTTTAACAGAGTCATGCACATACCACAGACCCCTGGCTCATATCAAACCACTACTGTGGCCTGTGTATAACAGTCTTGCAAAGTAAGCTAGATCCGGTCCATGCATGTGATGTTGTTTGTAATGAAGTCTAAACACTGAGTGGCAGTGAGGCATGACAGGAATGTATTTCCATTGGACATGGCTGTGTATAAAAAAGCATAAGCAATCCGTGTCCAGAAGGTCCGTTCAGCTGGCCAAGAAGGAAGACTAATGTTATTGTACATTGGCTGTCATCCTGCCAGCCCTCCCTCACAGATTTGTTTCTCTTTGCTGTCTGTTTGCTCAGGTGGACAGTGACACCATTTGGAATGAGATGCACTCGTCCAGTGCTGCACGCATGGCCGTTGGCTGTGTCATTGAGATGGCTTCCAAAGTGGCCTCTGGAGAGCTAAAGGTGAGGTCCAACAACGTTGTGTGTGGGAATTATTGAGGAAGCAAGAGACAGAGAAAATTAACACAAATACTAAGGCCTATTCACTGGGAAATAGTTAGTTGACTGAGAAACTACGGATCTAAAGTGTAATTGCCCACATTAAAGTGATGCATTGTGAAATATATTCATTGTACCTATGTATTGTCATCCTCCTACTGTTCTTTTAACTTCATTTCATACTAAAATGTCTAGTAAGCTTTATTTCCTGAAAAGAAATTGTCCCCAGTGCAATAAGCCTGCAGCGATTCGTGCCTGGTGAAAAGTTTTAAATTCATACAGCCTTGACCCAGTTGAAGTTCTTGTGAATGGGATAGAAACTCTTTATGCTTTTCTAACTAGATTGTGTTTGTTGAGCATTTATAACAACCCAAATTGAAACATTGAAAACAGAAAGAACAATAAAGTAATGCACTCCGTTCAAATGGAAATACCTCACGTATGCAATATCTTCATCATGCGGAATTCTTATTTGAAATACGTTTGTGTGAATTGGTCAGTCAGTTCATAGCTGGACAGATCAAGTGATAAGTTTACAACCTATGTGGCTATAATTTTCAATAAAGTCTCAAACTACCAGCAGAAAACATATGTATGTTTTTGCATTTTATAATGTGTGTTGCTGAGAGTTCTTTTTGATTGGAGTGGAATCTTCACAATATCACAGAACCGTGAGAGAGTACAGAGCAGTTGAAAACTGGAAAACAAATCAATTTTTATATATCATCTGTTACATCCCCACTTCTTCATATCCCACTGACTATAAATTAAAACAAACTGTCTCTAAATTTTTAAATAATTCCATGGTAACCCCTGCTTCAACTCAGAGTAAGAGCTTGTTCCACTGAACAATAAATCATTGGCATTTTTTTCAGGTGTAGTCTTTCCTCTCCTAAGAATGCCACATTGTAGTTGCTACCTAATTTCATAATTCATCTCATTGTATCCTCCCTACTGCTTGAATTAAAAAAAATCTTTCCAGATCAGCCTTCCATCCCAGTTAAGTCAAAGCACATTTTCTCTCTGGACCATTTAGGCTGGAACAGACTACATAATCTGAACTCTGTAGTTACAAAGTCTTTTTCAACCAACTCTTCAGCCTGGATTTCACTGAGTGGGGAGAAAGCACACACATTAGGAGCAGGAGTAGGCCACTTGGCCCCTCTAGCTTGCTACATTCAGTATGATTATGGGTGGTCTGATTGTGGCATCAATGCCCTACTTCACCACCCTTGATAGTCATTGACTCTGAGCAAGATGGTGCCCATCAAGGCCAGGGCACTTGTCAGATTTTAGTTCTCATAATATTCTCAGTATTGTCTCCTTTGTCGCTGTGATCCTTTTAACTTCCTTGCTCCCTTTCAGATCATATCTCAGATGTTATTGGTGTCCACTACAGTGAAGGCTTGTACAAAATAACTGTCCTTGTCACCTACCACTTCCCTATGTTCTATTATTAATTTCCCCAACTCACTACAGAAACAACATTCACTTGAATCACTCATTTCTTTTTTAAATACCTGTAGAACCATATTGTTTGTTTATATATTTCTAGCTAGCTTTTGCTCATGCTATAATTTTCCCTTCCTTCTTAATCTATTAATCATTCTTTAATGTTACTTATACTTAGCTCACCTGTCCGCCACTATTTGTGAAAGAATTGTATGCTTTTTCTTTCAGTTTGGTGCTATCTTTAAATTACTTAATTCATCATGGATAGTATGTGCTTCCCTTGGAATTGATTTACTTCCTTAGAAGGTATTTTTTCTTTGCAATATCTCCTTATGTCCCCCATCGGAAAGCCTGGGAGCCCATTAGAAATGGCAGGTGGATCCCAATCCAACAATTGTTGACCCCATTTCTGGACATATTAATTTTCAGATATTTTTCTGATGGAATAGGGCTGCTTAAGTTGTGTCCCTGCACATCGTACCCCCAAATGGCCCAGCTCCGTTGCAGAAAAAGGCCTGGCCTACTCCTCTGCAATTCTCAAGAGTTGTGTTTGCTCCTCAAAGTATTGTTGCCCCTGGCACCTCAGAGTTGTCATGAAAAATAATCTGCTTGAGGTAACTTACAAGTTATAGATTCAAAACATTCTCCTCAAAGTCTCCCTTAACAGGCTATGCTCCCTAGCCGTATAACCCTCCTCATGAGCCTCATACCACCCCATGCCAAGACATGGCATTTCAACCAATCACATGACTTTTCATGGCTTTATGCTGAGCTGTGGCACTTCTATGCCGATTCACCCATCATATGACATGAGGAAACAATGAACCTTGCTGCAACAGTAGGATGTATGAAACCTTTCTAACAATGTCAAGCATTCATTGCTCTCCATTTGTTACCAGCCCATAAAGATTCATCATCCAGACTTTTTAAAAGTATCAATAGCACAATGTATTGGTTTGGGCTGCTACTGAAATCTTAAATGGTTTAGGATAATTGGCACATTTGTTGTCCTGTAGTAAGCAGAATTTTTTTTCCAGATAATGGAAATATTTCAATTAATGACCTTTTTAAAAGCTTTCTTCCACACACCTTAGCCAATCCTAATGTGAGCTTGTGTACATCAACCAAATCTCCTCACAATTGCAAACAAAAGCTGAAATTGCTCAAAAAGCTCAACAGGTCTGGCAGCATCTGTGCAGAGAAATCAAAGTTAACATTTCGGGTTCAGTGACCCTTCTTCAGAATGGCCTTTGTTCCAAGGACAATAACGATAGCTTTTCTAACCGAATCATTTAGCTCAAACCTCATCACCTGGGGCAGCACAGTGGCTCAGTGGTTCGCACTGCTGCCTCACAGTGCCGGGGCCTGGGTTCAATTCCAACCTCGGGTGATTGTCTGTTGGGATTTTGGACATTCTCCCAATGTCTGTGTGGCTTTCCTCCAGGTGCTCCAGTTTCCTCCCACAGTCCAAAGATGAGCTGGTTAGGTGGATTGGCCATGGTAAATTGCCCATCATGTGCAGGGTAGGTGGATTAGCCATGAAAAATGAAGGGTCCCAAGAATGGGGTGGGTCTGGGAAGTATGCTCTTCAGTGGATCCATGTGGACTGAATGGCCTGATTCCACACTGTAGGGACTCTACAAATAACTGAATTCCAGTATCCTTAGAATCACCTCAAGAATCTTCATATCAATTTTAAAGTTTAGTGACCAGAACTGAATACAATACTCCTCACTGCGATCTAACCTAAATATTATGAAGGTTCAGCATAACTCCCTGATTCTGTACTCAGTGGATTGGATTTTCACAGAATCAGAATCGATGTTTCCCCTAAGATGTGGGATAAGCATGCACAGCTGCTCCAAGGTTCCATGCAAGGTGATCAGAGTGTTCATTGAGGCATTCTGGAAGTCACTACTATGCATGGGCCTTGGGGACGCATGTAGCGGGAATGAGGAAACATTTAATAATGCTAAGTGGGACTGACGTTTTGGATTTCTGCCCTTATTTCTGGTATTCCTAATTTTCCCTTTTGTGGGTTAAGGGAGCGAGTAGTCCTGATCTGCAAAACTCCTGAGGATTAGGCATCCCATACCTCACTGCAATTGACATGGTTTTGACCAGGCTCTGGAAACTCCTGGCTCATAGCCCCTCAGAGAAGTCATGAACTTTTAGCTGGATTTGGGAGGCTTCAGAACCATCCTATATTCCCACCAATCTTCGTGGTTTCTTTTTATTCCCCTTCATGGTCTCAGCCAAGCCTTATTATGCATCCTTAGCCTTAACTTCTGAGAGGATTAATTTTGTTTACATAGCTGTACAGAAGTGATGACTGATTGATAATTCTTATAATAAGATACTTTTTTTCCCTGTGATTCCTTTTGTCAATGGCTCAATGTTCACTTGCACAAGGTTTGAGATATCAAGAACTCAAAGATTCTGTTTTAGATAGTTTGATAATTTGTTTTATTGAAAGAGGTATAGAAAGGCTATTCTTTTTAAAAACAATTATGAGAACTTTTTAACCAGTTTCCCTCATTCTAGCTCCTTGTCTTTTTGTATCTTTTAAGATATTGGAATGTCTTTGTGAACAATGGTTCATGAGTGATACTTTTAACATGGCTTATGACATTTTCCACTTTACAGACATGACTTTCTTCAATTTATAACTTTCAATGATGTGGTAAAAGGTGTTTTTGAGCAAGATATGTATCCCACACATTTGGACATTGTGACATTTCACATGCAGAATGCTATGCTTGTAGATTATCCACTGTGTAAGTCCCTGATTAATGTAATTGCCTCTTATAGAACTCACACCATTCACAAGTACAATCCACATGTTCAGACAGACAAATAATTACACCACCCATTCTAGTTGCAGTCACAGCCATTTTCCATTTCCATTGTGCATTCATGGTTTACGTAAGGATGGAGGCAGCACGAGTCATACTTGGCAGGGTGACCCACAGGCGCAGCTCGTAATCAAAGATCCCCTTGCCAAATGTTTTTTTTCTTGTATTTTCTGTTGGCCTCCATTAGTGCTGAACTTCCATGTGTTCCCATATAACTTTACAATTTACATTTTCATGTCCCAGAATTAGCCTGTGGCTTAGCTGCACCAATCGCTGTCCTGCAATGTCCCCAATGGTGTGCTGAACTCACAAGGTACCCACTCCGTTGAAAATTCTAGTTTGCAGGATGGTGACTCTTGCTGTCCTCCCAACCCTCCCGCCAGTAACCATGTCCTCCTGTGCATGATAATTTCCCACCTTTACATGTTGCGTTGCACCACTTGACAATTATCGTCCCCTCGACATTGCAGTGTGCTTCCTCCAGTCTCAACAACTGACTTCTCCAGCATCTCTACCACAGAAGTGGCCCCTTAATATTCCCTTGACTTTTTTTTTGAGCCAAACACCAGGACCAACTGTGATCCACCCCCATGACCAATATGAAAATCAGGCTGACTGATGAGTGGCCATGCCTGTGACTGATCTCTGCACAGCTCCCTTACTGACATAACATTAATCCATGGATTGGCTACACTACATCTGCAGGACGGACTGTGATCCATTCCTCGGACTGTGGTGATAAGATCCCATAACCCTGACTGTCTCAAGCAGCTAACTGATCAATTGTTTACTCCGTCTTACTATATTGGGATCTCATAACTGTTGATAGTCCCCCTTGACTTGACTGAGAGCTACTCCCCTTAGACGTTGAGATATGACTTTTAGATGAAGGATATGCAGTATGTGTGTAGCCTGCACTGCTGTTACATGCTATAGGTGTGAAATTTGCAGCAACATGTTCATCCCTTTGACAGATCGATGTTGAGAACTATTACACTTTGTATCTGCACTAAATGACAAAGCAACACAGAAGTACTGAGAGTCTTTAAATTCTGAAAGTGAAAAAATGCGAAAAAAGCAAGACATGCAAAAGTAGAGATGCTGTGAGCATTGATGTAAAGACACAAAGTGAATGAGCATGATAAAAACCAAGCAATGGCATAGGTAGGATCATGCCCTGAGATGCTGTTGCCTGGTGAGGAACATTGAAGTTATTCAAAGTCAATGGTGTGCTGAACTCATGAGGTATCTGGTCCTATTTCCATGTTGAAAATTCTAGTTTGCATACGACAAGTGGAAAGATAGGAAGCTGAATGATAATAAGACCAGAAGTTCACTTATTATGGCCATTAACGAACAACAATCCCCCTAACGAGCAATTCACTTCTCCCTAGTGAGAATCTCTCTTTGATGCCTGGGACTTGCTTAAAAGATACGGTGCAATGTTCCTGACATTGAAATAAGCTTTGCTGGGTCTCTCACACAATTCTGCTGCATTTCTCAAAGCCCATATCATTCCTTCTCTTATAAGATTCCACCCAAAGTATCTGCAAAGGGATGTCGAAGAGTTAAGTGAGTGGGAAATAAAATTGGCAAATAAAGTATAATCTTGGAAAATGGGAGCTTTTGCACTTTGACAGAAAGTATAGAAAAGCCAAAAAGATTCATTCATGAATCATAGAACAAATATTAACAGCCAAAATTTAGAAAGGTGAATGGAATGTCAACATTTATGGCAAGTGGGATGGAATACAAAAGTAAGGAAGTCTTACTACAGCTATAGAGGGCATCGGTAAGACATACATCAGGAGCACTGTGTGAAATTTGGTCTCCTTAAGGAAGGATACATTTGCTTTGCGAGGGGTTCAGACTGATTGCTGGGATGAAAGGGTTGTTCTGTGAGGAAAAGTAGAGTAGGTTGGCGTAATATGCATAGGAGTCTAGAAGAATGAGGTGATCTGATTGAAGCATATCAAATTCTGAGGGTACTTGACAGGGTAAATACTGAAACAATATTTTCACACGTGGAAGAATCTGGAACTAAGAGGCACAGATTAAAAATAAGGGGTCACCCACTTAAGACGAGATGAGAAGCATCTCTTGTTTCAGAGTGTCATTATTCTTTGGAACTCTCTTCCACAAAGAGCAATGGAAGTTGGGTCATTGAATGTGTTTAAGACTGATTTTGATAGATTTTTGATTGACAAAGATTGTGGGGACAGGCACTAAAGTGGAAGTCAAGGCCACAGTCAGATCAGCCATGCTCTTCACTCCTCTGAGGCCCTTCAGTGACATTAAATGATGAGTTAAGTGCCATAATTTACCTACTGGCAGGTAGGTCCCCCCAAATGATATCCTGCTCCTGGTAAAAGGAATAGGGTAGCAGGCAGAGTGCCTCCCACTCCCCAAGATTCCATTGTACGTCCATCTTAAAACTGCCAGAGTATTATCCAACCAAATAGCCTCTGCAACCTTCAAACATATATCCACCCAAGATCTTTGGACTCTTCAGCATTGTGACATTGTGGGAAGCATTTTACCCTAGCACCCCCATCCATGTCACATTAACTAAAAGAGATGGCCAGCCCACTGCATTCCACTTTCCTGATGGTGGGTTGACATTTCGCCACTAAGTTCTCAGAATCTTTAAGGTGGATCAACTTCATAGTTAAGAAAGCATTTTGCATTTATTTGCAGGTCATGATTATTCATTACCGACTCAGCCTTTGGAAGTATGCTCTCAGGTGCGATCTTGTTAACCAAAAACTAGAAAAAGTGTGTTTCACAAACCCGGCTATATAGACCAGGAAGATATTTGCACATCAAGCCTTTTCCTCCAAGTTCTGATGAGGACACCCTTCTTCAGTTACTTGGCTCCATTAAAGCCATGCCATCTCTTTGCACAAAGGCTTACACATTAAGGGTGAAGCCTCTCCGTGCTGATCAGCTCATGACAACTCTCAGTTACATACAGTTTGGCTTGTTTTTATTAAATGTTGACAGTGTTAGGGGTGAACCCTGACCAAGCCAACAAGCCTGCTCATGTGAGGTAGTCACAATGGCAAATACCAGCAAACCTGACTGAGGATTATGTGGTGAAGCTACCAAACAGGGCCACTTGCATGCCAAACAGCATAAGCAGCAAGTGATAGTCAAAGCTAAACGATACTACAACCATCAGATCAAATCTAGTTGTGAGTGGTGGCGAACATTAAACAACTCACTGTCTCCCCCAACTATCCATGGCTGCTTCATCAATGTCCTTCTCTCCATCATAAGGTCAGAAGTGGGGATGTTCACTGATGATTACATAATGTTCAATACCATTCGCAACTCTTCAGGTACTGAAGCAGTCCATTTTTCAAATACAACAAGATATGGACAATATCCAGGCTTAGGCTGACAAATGGCAAGGAATATTCTCACCACACTAATGCCAGATTATGACCATCTCCAATAAGAGACAATCTAAGCACAGGCCCTTGATATTCAATGGTCTTAAACTTACTGAATCCCTCACTATCATCAACCCATCATTGACCTGAAACTCACTGGACTTGCCATATAAACACAGTGGCTACAAGAACAGGTCAGAGGCTAAGAATACTGTGGTGAGTAACTCACCACTTGACTTGCCATAGCCTGTCTATTATCTACAAGGCACAAGTCAGGAGTGTGATTGAACAATCCCCACTTGCCTTGATGGATGCAGCTCCAAAAACATTTGAGAAGCTTGACATCATCCAGGACACTTGATTGGTCCCATATCCACAAGCATCCACTCTCTCCATAATGAACAGCAATGTGTACTGTGCCCAGAATGCCCAGCAGAAATTCACCAAAGATGCTCAGACAGCACCTTCCAAATCCACGATCACTTCCATCTAGAAGGATAAAGGCAAGTGCCCCTCCAAGCCACACACCATCCTGACTTGGAAGTATATCGCCATTTCTTCACTGCCTCTGGGTCAAAATCCTGGAATTCCCTCCCTAATGACATTGTGGGTCTACCTACAGTACATGGAGTGCAGAGTTTAAGAAGGTGCCTTCTCAAGGACATCAGGGATGGGCAATGAATACTGGCCAGCCAGCGATGCCCACATCCAACAAATGAATTTTTTAAAATATGCTTTGTCCTTTTGTTTAAATGTTATGTAATGACTCTATGTACATGGTGCCTTGCAGACTCAGGTTTGACCAAGATTAATGTCATGTTTCATAATTGCTAAGATTAGTTCACATGAGAATCATTAGTAAGTTTCCTATTTGAGCTGATTGGACCTAAAGATTGTCCTCGTTTTACTAATATTTTCCTGTAGGCTTGAGGTGATCTCGATACCTGTTGATAATGGGCCACTTTATTTTCCTCTCAGCTAATTCACTGGACATGATACATTGTGACAAATAACAATGATTGGAGGGGTCAGGACTTTTCAGATAGGGATAATCATAGGAAAAATATGAACTTTAGTCCAAATCTAACTATCATGAGGTTCATATGGGCACATTTTCTTTTTTTCAAGATCACTTTAATGGCCAATGGAAAGTTATTTTGTTACTGACAAAATTTGGATTCCTTTTTGCACTGTACATTGAAGATCTGAATCAGAGCCAACCAGGGTCCAGCTTTTACACCAATGTTGCATTCCACAGTTTTTAAACACTTTGATACCCTATTCCATGTCATTCCCTCACCATTGACTGTAATAATTGTGCCTCTGTAGCACTCATTATCCCTCCCTGCCACTTACATTAACCTCTCCAAAAGCAGTTTCTATGTGTAAGCACATTTCATTGATGTGCAGCGCCTAATTTTCCACACACACACAATGTAGCATTACGCATGAATGGACGGAAGGATAACTTTTACAAAAAAAAGAACTGTCAAATAGCACAAATAGAGCATATCACAAAATCCAGTTTATGAGAATGACTTGGTGAAGGGAGCTTTATGTTGTGCGTATTCTAATAGTAAATTTCTTCTGTGTCCAATGAGATTTTACGCATTTGAAACATTCTTCTGCTTTAATTAACTGTGTACAGACCAAGCCTTACAGCTGTAAGAAACCAGGCTTACATTGACTTTTAAGAAGATCTAAATTGGTGGCTTATTCACCAATTAAATGTCTGAAAAACTTCAAAAGCAAGTGACTTGCAACATAATGTTTTAATTGGAACAAAATTCCTCAGCACAAACTATATCACTCTGATAATGAGTATACAATATAAAAATTACCTTTTGTCGATATTTACAGACAAATTTATTATTCATTTAAATAATACCCATTCTTCTATTTGAACATGTTATATCAAACAATTAATTAATTCTGTGATCATCGTTAACTAATAATCGAAAGAATGCCCTCTCTTGCTGCTTAAGTGGTTATAGCTGTTCTTCAAGCAAGAACCTAACCAGCGAATGCAATCTGGTAACTTGACAAAAGAGGAAGTATAGCTATGCTTGATCTTCAAAGCATATGTCTTTTTCTTCTTGTAGTAGATGTAGCATATGTATCCAAAAGGGTTAATACTGAAGAGTGCCATAAGCACCGTGAACTATGATGAGGTTATATGGATTTGTGGGTGAACAGCTGAGGATTTCAAAGAAGTGAAACCCAACATCTGGTTCTCCTCAGTCTCTGCAACAATGTCTATCATATCAATGTAACCTGTAACTAGCCATTAACGTGCAATAAACTATACCTTGTTAACTACAAAAGACTTTTTGAGTGAGACCAGGAAATGATTTTCCTTTACTGCACTAGACTAAGAAGGCCCTGTGGTTTGCTACATTCTGAGGATGGTGGCAGCAACTCCCAACAATGAAGAATACTCTGATGAGTTGTAAGACCATTTCAGACCTGGTAAGGGATGCACTAAAACGGGAGGGTTAACAACTCCCTGGAAAAGGAGATAGAGCAACTCCAAAGCAGATGCAGGCTACATTGTGAGACAGTGTCTGTGAGAGCAGTTCCAAGTTGGATACATCAGTGAACAAACAGACATTGGAGGCTCTGAGGGAAGTTTAAAATCACTGGTGAGCCAGGAGATTATTGAAAATGGCCAGTAATCCAGACTGTAAAAGCATTATTTGTAGCACAGATCAAGTATCGCCACCAATAGCAAGGAACAGCCTCAGAATTGGAAGTAAAAGACTACAAGAGAAGTATTAATCCAAGGCTGCCAATCCAGAGACACCAAAAAGGCAATAATCAACATTGGGGAGATTAAAAATCAACGCAACTCTAATCCAACTGGGACAGAAAGTTTTCAAAACTTCATTCAAGCCACAGAAAAGGTGGACAATTCTTCATAAAGAACTACAATAAAGGTAGAAACTATTTTTTTAAACTACAAGGAACAGAAATCATTTGGTAAAACTGTGATTAAAGTGGAAATCAATTAATAAAGACTCAAACTGGGAAATTGAACAATGAAATTGGGGAAAAGGCGAGAATTTTTCATTTCACCTGCAAAGGGTGGGTAACCTCCATTTTATCCATGAAAGTTGGAATCCACCATTTTAGCTGTGAGAAGGTGGCAATCCTCCATTTCAGAGTCTAGATTAGAGTGGTGCTGGAAAAGCACAGCAGGTGAGTCAGCATCCGAGGAGCAGGAAAATCAATGTATCAGGCAAAAACCCTTCATCTTCATTCCTGATGAAGGGCTTTTGCCTGAAACATCGATTTTCTTGCTCCTCAGATGCTGCCTGACCTGCTGTGCTTTTCCAGCATCACTCCAATCTAGACTCTGATTTCTCGCGTCTGCAGTCCTCACCTTTGCCTAATCCTCCATTTCAGCTAAAAATAAACACTTGAAAAACCTTTAGTATAGCAGCAGCGAGCAGCTCTGCTGTCAATGAAATGCAGTTACAGTTAAATGAAAGACTT